>NW_015505212.1:2153856-2178467 GCF_001515645.1 Sinocyclocheilus grahami
AAAAACAGCACATATATATATATATATATATATATATATATATATATATATATATATATATATATATATACTGTGTATGTATATAGTAAATAACTATATTTATGCATTAAACAAAAAAAAAGTTACTTGGGGTATGTGTGTATTCACTGGGAATCAAGTCCATGGCCTTGATTGCCATACTGTACTCTACAAGTTGAACAACAGGAAGTAATCTCTCCAAAAAAAACAAATTCACAGATTCAGAGTAACTAAAGTTCAACATAAACTCACAAAAATTCTCATTAAACCACAATAAGCAGGTTTCAAAACCATTTCCAAACTTGTTTTTTTTTCCCATTAACATTACACTCAAAGACACACACACAGTATTTGAACTTAAACTCTCATGCAGCTCTCGTCCCAGTTTCTCTCTCTCTTTTGCAGCTACATACCGGCAGCAGTTGCATCTCAGTGAAAGAGATGACTTTAACCACACAGCAACGGCTCATGGTCCACAAGAAGGCCTTCAGGTATCACGTAAGCAACATGCACAAACGGCCAGCAGTCTTGCCCTTAAACCGCAACCCAAGAAGAGCTGGAATCACTCAGTCCACTGTGAATGCAACCCAGCTGGAAAAGCAGAAGGATAACTAAGCGTGTGTGTGGCTTTCCTGAGCTGTGTGTGCAGAAACACTGGCCTGGAGAGGAAGGCATGACACATCAGCTTTCTCAGCTCTCCAGCTTCCTCTGTAAGGGATCGTTCCTGCTCTAGTGGTCAGCCAAAGGCCTGACGGAGGCACAATTTCAGGTGCTAGAGACTCTGAGTGTTTTGTTCTTGGTGCTTCCTGTCTGACCATCGTTACAGCCTTACTCAGCACATTCCCCTGAGAGGTTATCTCTTTAGCACACACACAATGTGCATACAAATTTATCAAACGAAACACAAGTGTGGACACACTTGCTTGCATGTTCACTCGTAAGTAGTGTAGTGCACACACGTTCACTACAACATTAAGTACACTCAAGGCCAAAGAAGTGCATAGTGCTGCTTACAGAAGCCTCTTGGGTTAAAATTACTGAGCAAAGCTTTGGTAAAGCACTGTTTTTCATTCAATTTCGTCTTCCAGGGCAATTTTTTTTTAAATTGCACCATGGATTTTTTCCCACAATCTGCAGTAATGTTTATGTTTGTCTGTACATACACTACAAATCTGCCTTACTGCTGGTTTAAACCACAAAGTCAAACGAATTTTTTGCAGTGTGAGTGTTTTTTAGGCAAGGCAGATGAGGAATTTTTGGAAGCCTGTTTCCGCCTCAAAATAAAAAATAAAAAAAGTCACATTTATGAGATATAAAGTGACATTGTGAGATTTAAATTTGTCATTGGAGGATATACAGTTGCCGTTTTGGAGAAATTAGCAATTAGAAACAGTCATATTGTGAGATTTAAAGGTGCAATTATGAGAAATTAAGCCACAGTTGTGAGATATAAATATGTAGTTGTGAGATATGGAGTCATATTATGAGATTGAAGGGTGCAGTTGGAAGATATAACGCTACAATTTTGAGAAATTGATTAGCAGTTGTGAGATATAAATTTGCAATAGTGAAAAATGGAATCGTATTATGAGATTTGAAGTCAGGTTTAAGCGATATAAAGTCATAATTACAAGAAATACATTTGTGATTTGTGAGATATGGAGTCATATTGTGAGATTTAAAGTTGCAATTTTAAGAAACTGATTAGCAACTGAGATATGGAGAAACAAGATTTAAAGTCGCAATGGGAGAAAAAAGGTTGATATTTTGAGAAATGATGTCGCAATTGGGAGAAATCTGGAGTCATATTGTGAGAATTAAAATCACAATTGGAAAATATAAAGTTGCAATTGGGAGAAATTAAGTAGCAACTGGGAGATATCAAGTAACATTGCGAAATATAAAGCCACAACAGCAATTTTTTACTCATGCTTTTTGTGCTTCAAAAATATAAACTAATCAGAAAAATCAAGTGTTATATAAAACTATATCTCAAATGCTGTAGATGGTTTGTGGCATCTGAACTCTTCTTGAAAGCAAGAAGAAGATGCTTTGGAAGGTGTTGAAATCATTGCAGAGATCTAAAGTAGACAGGACGTGTGTATCAGCATCCTTCTGTTGCCTTGTTTCCTGTGTTAAAGGAAATGCTGAGGAACGTTTCTAGTAATTTCAGTGCCTTTGAACCTGTGTGTGTGTGTGTGTGTGTGTGTGCGTGAGTTAGTGTTTCTGTATATGTTTGTATATTTACTCTTTACCGAAAGTCCTGGTTGGCCATTTTTCCATGTTTTTCTCTGGGCCCAGTTTGAAATCTCACCTTTGTTAGTCCCACATACAATATGTATAAAACATGAGCTACTTCCTGTAAGAGTTGGGTCGCTTCTGAGACAAGACTTCAAAGTCCAGCTCACACATCTGAGAGCTGTTTTATCCAAGTAGAAAAGGAATGCATAATAACCTGAAGACTTTAATGATTCATATATAAATTAAATATTACACTCATTTTAACTGTATGATAGGAGTGCCAAACTGTCCTCCCTGAGCTCAGTGCTGCAATCCAGTTTATCAACAAAAATAAATATAGTATGTGAAAAATTAAATTTACCTGTATTCTCTTTCCTTGAGGATACAGTCACCTCAAAATGTAAGCACTAAAGCTGCTCTTAAAATTAGGATTTTATTATTATTATTTCTTTTTTATTATTTTATTTGGTTCTTTATTTTGTTAAATAATCCAAGAAAGTATTGTGGTTTTCACAAAAATATCAAGCAGACTGTTTTTAATAATAATACCAAGAAATGTTTCTTGAGCATTAAATCAGCATATTAGAATGATTTCTGAAGGATCATGTGACACTGAAGACTGGAGGAATGATGCTGAAAATTCAGCTTTGATCACAGGAATAAATTTCACTTTTAAAAAATATTAAAATAGAAAACACTTACTTAAAATTGCAATGTTTTTTATGGTAATAGAAATGTTATTTTACAGTATTTGTTTTATTTGATTATTTTATGTATTTTCTTTTATTTTAAGATATGCTTGTGCTAGTATTCTTTATTATTCCTTAAAATAAATTATTAATTAATTTAATTAATAATTGATTAATTAATTAAAATTGTTATTTTGTTAATGCAATGATATTCATACATTTTTAATCAAGACTTGCATGTCCAAATATTCATTATATGGTCTACAGGCACACTTTTGAATATAATACTCTGTTATAAGCATCTTTATAAGACCCTACATACTTGGTAGGGTAACGTTTGGCAGAAAAAGATTAAAATATTACTTGTTGACAATGTTATACAAACAGCTTCATAGGCTGCTAATAGGTTTGTGCATTTAAAAGAGGGATGAATAGAAATTGTGTTCCCCCAGAACAGATGTGATTACGTCTAATGTGATTTTCGATCTAAATCAATTACTCCTTCAGGGACGAGAAGGCAAACAGTTCACAGGCACACCTGAGAGGAATTCACTCTACCCCATCCCACTCAGACCCACCCCCCTGTGCACGGGCAGATTTAATTGAAGACCCAGTACAAATAGGGACTCTAAAACGCAATCCCTGCTACTCGAATACAAGCTATCCGCTTCAAATAATGCTCTGAAAAGTAGCTGTAGTGAATCCGAGCAATAAATTGCTTTCATTAGGAAATTCATCCTCAGTATTTGGGGGTCGAACCACTTTTCGGACACGTCTAACCATAACCCATGATTTTCTAACTCGGCCCCCCGCTTTGCAGTGATCCCCTTAAAAACTCAAAATGACCAAACCGCATCACATGACTTCCCTCCACACGCCAGACTCACAAAAAGGACCCAGCGCTCTCAGGGCAAGGGCTTATGGGTAAGCTGTGGTTTTGAAAGGCCGAGGAATGATGCTGAAAATTCAGCTTTGATCACAGGAATAAATTTCACTTTTAAAAAATATTAAAATAGAAAACACTTAAAATTGCAATGTTTTTTATGGTAATAGAAATGTTATTTTACAGTATTTGTTTTATTTGATTATTTTATGTATTTTCTTTTATTTTAAGATGTGCTTGTGCTAGTATTCTTTATTATTCCTTAAAATAAATTATTAATTAATTTAATTAATAATTGATTAATTAATTAAAATTGTTATTTTGTTAATGCAATGATATTCATACATTTTGAATCAAGACTTGCATGTCCAAATATTCATTATATGGTCTACAGGCACACTTTTGAATATAATACTCTGTTATAAGCATCTTTATAAGACCCTACATACTTGGTAGGGTAACGTTTGGCAGAAAAAGATTAAAATATTACTCGTTGACAATGTTATACAAACAGCTTCATAGGCTGCTAATAGGTTTGTGCATTTAAAAGAGGGATGAATAGAAATTGTGTTCCCCCAGAACAGATGTGATTACGTCTAATGTGATTTTCGATCTAAATCAATTACTCCATCAGGGACGAGAAGGCAAACAGTTCACAGGCACACCTGAGAGGAATTCACTCTACCCCATCCCACTCAGACCCACCCCCCTGTGCACGGGCAGATTTAATTGAAGACCCAGTACAAACAGGGACTCTAAAACGCAATCCCTGCTACTCGAATACAAGCTATCCGCTTCAAATAATGCTCTGAAAAGTAGCTGTAGTGAATCCGAGCAATAAATTGCTTTCATTAGGAAATTCATCCTCAGTATTTGGGGGTCGAACCACTTTTCGGACACGTCTAACCGTAACCCATGATTTTCTAACTCGGCCCCCCGCTTTGCAGTGATCCCCTTAAAAACTCAAAATGACCAAACCGCATCACATGACTTCCCTCCACACGCCAGACTCGCAAAAAGGACCCAGCGCTCTCAGGGCAAGGGCTTATGGGTAAGCTGTGGTTTTGAAAGGCTGTCTTTATCTGGGTTTGGGCTAATCACTGGGTTGAATCACCTAAATGGATTTGCCTGCACTGTTACTTTTTGGCTGTGGACAGTAGTGTTAGACAGATCGTAAGTTAATTTCAGGATTTATCACAGTGAGAGAAGCTGGGGGTAAGGAATGCTTGAGGACATTTCTGATGTACACAAACATAGCAAACAGACAGAAAGCAATATAAGCATTAATGAACATACACTATATAAATGTACACTACTGTTCAAAAGTTTGGGGTCAGTAAGTAAATAAAGTAATACGTTTATTCATCAAGGATGCATTAAATTGAGCAAAAGTGACAGGAAATGCTGTTCTTCTGAACTTTATATTAATCAAAGAATCCTGAAATTTTTTTAGTTTGTTACTCAGACGCAGGCAGTGCGCTGCGTGAGACAAAAAAGTAATCTAGCCAAAACTACCACATAGCCGCTCTTTAGTGTAGATGCATGTTGATTTTATCAGACGATGCCGCGATTATAAATGAGAGTGACTCCTGGTTAACATGTATTAAAAGGAGTCGTGTTTAGTCACTATTTAGCGTGGTATTTTTTGACAATATTCACTCGTCATGACAGTAAAATAGGGCATTCTAAGTCAATATACTGCAGTATTTCCTCTCTCAATCAGTAGAAAATATGGTTAACACCCGGTCATGCATGAAAAAAAAATACCGTCATGTACCGTGAAACCGGTATCATTTTGAAAAATACCGTGATATAAATTTTTGGTCATACCGCCCAGCACTATGAAGCAGCACAACTGTTTTCAACATTGGTAATAATAATATTTCTTGAGCAGCAAATCAGCATATTTGAATGATTTCTGAAGGATCATGTGACACTGAAGACTGGAGTAATGATGCTGAAAATTCAGCTTTTCTATCACAGGAATAAATTACATTTTACAGCATATTAAAATAGAAAACACTTATTTTTAAATTGTATTCATTTTTCACAATATTACTGTTTTTACTGTATATTAATCAAATAAAATGCAGCCTTGGTGAGCATAAGAAACTTCAAAATTGACCAATCTCAAATCTTTGAACATTTGTGTATTTTTCAGTTCAAGTCTATGAGATTTTTTTCACCTGTTTTCTTATCCGCCACTGTAGACCAGACACTGAGGGATGTGTTACAAGCCAAAGTTTAATACTTAGGCTTAGGGTTTTGTTCAGATCACTAACATTAAATATGAGGAATAGTAAACATAAGCACCTCTATCTATATTAATATATACTGATTTACTATGGCTGAAAACTATTATCACAGACTACTTAATATTAGACCAGACTGTTTTATTTTGAGCACTCAAGCTCTCATGTCATTGTCTGGTCTGTCTGTTGTAAAATAACTGAACAAAATCAATCCATTATACTTCAAATGTCATCAAAGATTGAAACGGGGGATTAAATCTGGCCTTTAAACACTGACTCTTGTCTTATCTGATTGGAAGAATATACATAAAGTGTCTAGACTCTTATTTATGAGTGTAAGATGAAAGCCGTATCAAAAGTTTAACAGGTTGTCACTCCACATATCCGCATAATTGCTGGCATTATCCTGAAATTTGAGTTTATAATGTGAGTGATCATATGGCTTGTGGTCCAGAGTAAAATATATTTAACTTTACAACCTTTTTTTTTTCCAAGTGCACATAAAGTGCATTTGTGGGCTAAATTTGCAAAGCCCTGTTCAAAAGCTTTAGCTTGAGATATAGTCATTACGGCTGAAATCTAATTGTGTAAAATGAAATAATGCAATAGCTGTTTAATGAAGACTAAGCAGAAAATTAGATCAACTTTGACCTTACCCGAACTAATAATACGCGGTTTGAAGGATGACAAAGAAACGTTTGTATCCATGTTCTCTTCAAGTCAGTGTCATTTATGTGTGTGTGTGTGTGTGTGTGTGTGTGTTGTGACTTTGGAGAATCTACACCGCATCCATGGCACAAGTGTGTGTCTGTGCTGTCATGTGCATGACACGTTAAAGCAGCCATTGCTGTCTCGAATAGTGTAAAAGCCTTCAGTCATCACAATGAGGCGCAGAAATCTATTGATAATACAGACACACAGTAAGTTTGTTTATATACAGTTCTGTTCATACTACGCCTAACATTTTAGCTCCTACTCTACTCAGACGTCACTGAATTGTCCTCAAATTCTGTTATATTAAATGAAATGCACATTAAAACATCGCATAGCTACTCGAAAAAAAGGTTTATTCACAAAACCTATAAATATCAGCTCACTGACAGTGTCATCAAAGAGAGGGTGAACTTTTCATATTTCAGACCTCTTTTCTGTTACGACTTAATCAAATGAATTGCAATATCCAGACATTTCTTTAAAAATTTATATACTGATTTTGCGATTTAAATGGGATCATTGTAATTTCCTTCCACAGACCGAACTCTCCACACTCTCTCCCGGCCCAAATTGATTAATCAGCACAGCCTGAGTTGAATTTGATGGTGGAGTAGAAGAACAGACGTTAGTACAAAGTGACCAGTGTGACGCCTCTCATGTTCAGGATTGAATGAAAGGCCTTGTCCGTCTGGCTGGAACAGAGGCTGATCTTCTGGACTGTCATGGAAGAAATCACCTCTGATTTGTGGCATATCAGACAAGGTATTTTTGGGGTATGTTGGGAAATTGGTCATGTACCACACGACTGAGACCGCAAGAGAGAGGTTTATTACACAACAGGTGCTTCATCTACAGCTGGCCCGAAAAGTATTTTAAACCACATATCTAAATGTCATTAGATTAGGTAACAAAACATTAAACAAATGCTACAAGAGCTTTTCTCAGAATTAACTTCAATTTTCAGAGCCAATTTTTGCAACAATTTTGATTTTGAACTTTTCATTTATCAAACTATCAATCAAAAATACTTGTTTTGATATTTTGTTTTCTAATGCAGTGAAGTTGCATGCACATTTATACAGAAGCCAATTTTTGCTTTAACAGTGAAAAAAAATCATACTTGACTTTTCACAATTATTTCACAGTATGATTAATATTTCACAATATGACTATAACTTTATATGCCACAAGTGCGACTTAATTTTTGTAACTGTTACTAAAACTATGCAAACTCAATTACATGTGAATTCAAATGTGAATTTATTTCTCATAATACTGACTTTTTCTCCTTATTGCAATTTCATATCTCACGATATGGCTTAGTGCCTTACAATGTGACTTCATAGCTCTCAATTTTAACTCTTTCTTATTATTATGACTTTATATCTTACAATTGCGACTTTATTTCCTATAATTGTAGTTTTACTGTGTATCTCACAGTTGTGACTTACAATGACTATTTCTCGTAATTGTAACTTGATTGCAATTTCATATTTCACAGTTATGAGTTTCATATAAATATTTCATATTAATTTACTAGTCTATTATATCCACAATATTATATTAAATGTTCAAGACGGGACACTGACATCATACTCTGCTCTGAAATTTCACTGAAATTCTTAAGATGTTTAACCCTTAAAGACCTAGAACATTTTTGGGGCACCTGACACGTCTGTACTTTTCTTTGTTTTTTCAGACCTATTGTAGCAGTGAGCATCAAGTGCCTTAAATCATTATAAACAGGAGCACTTGAAGTTTCAGTCTAGCTCATTTAAAGTCGCAATTTTCCCTTTGGATTCTCTAAGAATTAATGAATTTCCAGAATTTTAAGAAAAACGCAAGCAATAATTGGGTGTTTTTTTTACTGTGTACTCAAACAAAAACACCTGAAGTTTGGATTTTCTTTCTTTAGAAAGTTGTATCTGGGTGTTTTACACTTCCAAATAAAAAAATTTCTACAAATAACATTCCCCAAGCAAGTTATAGCCATTTATTACAATATTGTTATAGGCGCTTTTCAGTGAAAAACAGGTCTATTTAATTTACTAACAATATACATTTAGGGAGTAAAGAAAATGGAAACCGTGTTATATAATAACAAAATATACAGAGTGCAACAGAAAAAAAAACAGTGCAAATTATCTTTATGAACTATTATTTACATAATATAACAGCCAAATGATTCGATCCGCTGGCTGCACTCTGCGTCAGAATTAATTTTACCGGTACATCGCCTAGCGACGCGAGTAGCTAAATTCCAGTGCTTTATCCGATATGTACCGCTTTTTCATCCTTGTTTTTGGTTTGTTTTATGTCAAAGTGCTCTGTCCTGTGTTTTTCTGGGCTTTTTCAGAGAGTGCTCTCATGCAAATGTGTTATTGTGTGTTTGTTTTCGTGCACGCGTGACACACTTTACTTTCATTTTGCGTTTTCTCAGATTTCCAAAGAAACTTGCTACAAGTAACAATGGTTCAAAAGACCAAAACCTATGTTTATTGGTTGAATATGTGACAGTTTGAACCAATCTGGTCACGGGGGTGGGGACTAAGCGTCAACAATCGTTCCTGTTTGGCTCAGAGGACGAAATGCATTGGTTTCTTCTGACGAATCAATGTTGTCAAAATGTGATGACGTAATCACGTACGCTACGGAGCCTCTGAATATCCAAATGAGACAAATTACAAGTCTCGAAAAGCGGAGAATCTCTGCTTTACGACACTTTTTATAGCATTCAGATAGGATTAGCGGTTCAAAAGTTATTATACAATAGTTATTTTTAGCCTATTTTTAACTATTTTTAAATAGTTTTGAACCAGTGAGATTGGTATATGTTAAGTGGATTGATATCAATTATGATTTATGAATGCTGAGTCATTTGTGCTGAATAACAAATCCTTTTCTAATTTCTTTCCTTTTTGAAGTTCTCAACTGGCATTTTCACATCCCCAAAAGACTTTTGAATTCCTATAAACCAGCATAATGGCATTAATGGCTGTCAAATGATGAAAATGTATCTTTCAAACCACGTCACCGCAATGACGAACAATAGCACTCTCCATTGGAGGGAATCCCACATTACTTGAGGGGCTTTCGCTTTTTGTTTCTCGTCTCGTTTTTCTCTCAGCTGAGTACTCGGGTGACGTTAATATGAGACGATGCTTCTCTTTTCATCACTGCAGGGTGCTCCTCAAACCAAAAGCCTGACTTTAAGACCTATTAGGTTATTAAGTGGCTGATATGGCACACTCAGGTATGGGAAAACCACCAAAGTCAATCCTGTACCGCGCTGGAGGTTCGAGCAGCTGCTCAGGACATGGGAGTGAGGTGGAGGGTGTCCGTCTGAGTATGTTAGGTTTGTAATGAACCGTTATGAGGTATTTTACCTTATCACGTGCTGGCAACTTGAACATTTGGACTCCTGCAATTGAGTTAAGCCTGCATGTGCGTGAGCAGAGCTAACTGCACGTGATACGCAAGAACAACACAAGTCAGGACTTTCTGTGCCACTACAAAGACGATGAAAGCAGCACTGTGTAAACGCACATGCTCTTATTTACACACAAACACACACTTTGACAAGCGATGCATAACATCAAGACTAAAAATATGTAATATCTTTCTCAGCTCAAAAACGTTCCCATCTGTAGATATTAACGGAACCCTTTCATTAATTTAAGATTAAGTAAATGACAGAGATTTTTATTTTTTGACATTTATGAAATTTATAGAAGTTTGGATGTGTTACTTGTCATAGTAGTATTTGTTTAATAGTTTTTTTATATGTCCAATATATAAAATCCAATTACCTAAGTAGCAATTTTTTTTCCCCAAAATGTTACATAAAATGCACATGCTGTTGTGACATTAGTCGAGGCTTTAGAAACTGAAAATATGAAGCGTAAAATGGCCCGACCACACGCAACACCAATGATACAATTTTGTGAATTAAATTATCTAGATTGAATTTACTTTGTCAAATGTAGCATAACACTGATACATTATATATGTTTTTCACTATACAGCTAGTTTGTAATGCGATATTCCATTACAGTTTAATTTTATGCAACATAGGAAAGATTTGACGGATAAAAAACTTTCCGTGTTCCCTGAAGTTTGCACATATTGGCACTTTATCTAAAATAATAAACTTTATATGGCCAGATAAACCAGCATATAAACAATAGCTCAATCTACTATGATTCTAGTATAGAAAACAGGAAATGCTCTGTTGACTTACCGGACCGTACCAGTTATATTCCAGCATTTTGATTTTATGGACGAGTATCGCTCTCAAAAGCCAATCTGTCGCTCTCTATGGCACAACAATATCATGCATTACTTGTGTAGACTCATCTGCGGGTACCTCTAAGCCATCGACGCACACCCCGAGCTCGTTTAGCACTCCTAAGCTTACGACCTGTTGATAATGAACCTGAACCCATTATTTTGAGTCAATGAATTGAAAGAAATGGGGCAAGGAATGAAAGCCACAGGGCCAATTACTGACACTCTTTGATGTATTATTCTCCCTCACTCACTCAAATGGCTCTGCACATTTTGTCTTCATCCTCTGTTTTTCATTAATTATTCTGTTGGGGTCAGAGTTCGGCCGGCTAATTGTGCAGACGGTCCAGCTTTGAGAATGGCAGCGATTCTCCAAAAGCTGACACCCTCTCTGGCTGTGCTCAGCCATCTTGCGTTATGCCAATTAATCCAATTCTTTGATATTTTTTCCCCTTTCTCTCTTTCTTGTTCAAACTCACTTTCTATCTCTTCTTTTGTAATTTATAATCTCTGAGAGTTATTGGGGGTCTTGGACTGATTGGGAGTTTAAGTCAACTAGAATAACTAAAAGTTTAGTGTTGGTGACGCATGGAGAGCTTTATTTTACATACTGTACACCAACTCGTAACTTACTTGGGAATGTTTAGGGAATTTCACAACAATTTCAGGCCTGGAAATTTGGATTTTAAATATCCCTGATATTTCTAGATTAGCAAAAAACAAGAAACACAAAAATTTTTGGAGTGATCTCCATTAATTTGTTGTGATTATTTTGGGGAAAAAACGACACATTTAAATTATTAATGCATTTAACACACCTGACCTGTACGTCATCGTATATTACATGCAATTGCTGATGAACATGATGCAGTTATATGCACCTAAAAAAATCAAGATATGAGGGCAAAAATTGCCCTGTATGGGTTTTTGTCTTACATATCTTTACTTAAGCAATGTTGAATCAAAATATTTCTCTCTAAAGCTGCTTTTTTGTAATGTCTATTCAATGCTTTTATCATCTAACGCAATAACTTTAAATGACGTTTTGGGGGAAATTTCTCAAAGTTAATTTGAGAAATTGGCAAAATTGATGTATGATTAATTTGTGAGTAATTGCCACATCATGTAACACCTGGGTCATGAAGGACAACAGAATAATTTGATCATAAATTTCCAGGCATGTGCAATTCGATTTGATGAGTCAGTAAAAGTGTTCTTTGTGTGCAGTTGTTGTATTTTTTTAAATCAGATTTGTGGTCTAAACATGCAAATCACTGGCAAATAACACCAAATGGCTTTTCACACTGTACTTGACCCTTTCTTAACTCTGGGCTACGGTCACTTTTAATCAGGGTCCAAGCCATGTTTCACAATTGTAATTTTGAAAGGTGCTTATCAGTGGGAGTAAATAGCAGAGTTGACCCAAAAATGCAGTGCAACATGGAACAAGATATGGACATTCATTCAAGGCTGCCTCTATATTCCAATTCTCACTGTCTTTTAGTGTAGCTGTGCAACTGCATGGCTTTTCCACAGTGTGAGCCAATGGATCACATATATTAGAATGCTTTCACTCCTGTTATAGCTATAAAAGTGGCTTTTCTTCATAGGATAGTTCACGCTAAATAATTAGTATGGCATCTTCCATGTAAGTCCAGATGCCAGTTTCTCTCATCTTCAGTATGACCTTTTTAAGTTAGATGTAAGCAAATGGATTTATTTACTGCAATAAAAAGCCCGTGGAGAAATCCACTCATTGACAACACAGAGGATTCCACAGGGATTTAGAAAACAAAAGAAATATTATTCTAGAGATTAACTTTCCTCAATGGGACAAACAGAGTAATCTGAATGAGATTAGAAAATGCTAATGACGTTCTCCTCTGATCTTGATTGGCATTTATCTGACTTCCTATAGGAAGCATTGGCTGTCTTCTGGCTAATACTAGCCACTTTCCTGCATTTGATGGACGGGGCTGAAATTAGAAGATTTATCACCACTTTATAGTTTTATTTAACTGACCCCACAGAATAGTTTTAATAGTTTCATATTTGATTTGATTTTGTATTTTCTTTTCTTTTATTATCTTCATGGTCTATCATCCTCGCAAAGAACTTGTACACCCTAACTGGAGACGAACCCCTGTGTCTCTTTCAGTCATTTTGTCCAAAAGATGCCAGCAACTAATCAGTGTGGCCGAGCCGTGATTCTGAGATGTCGGCCTGGAGGTTTTGCGAGGGCCCCTGGTGATACACCATATTAAGGGCCAGAGTGGCCCTGTTTGATACATGTCTCCCCATCAAACGCAGACATGAACTCACTCTGATCAGAAGCCAAAGGTCAGTCAGGACAGACAGATAGTATCTTTGAAGAGTCTAGTTGTCTTGCTTATTACCGTTTAATCAATACGATCAAAGCAATTCTATGTAGTGGAAAATCACGTGCAAGATCCGTCTCATAACAACCGACAAATATGGCACCTTCCATAAATTAATCATGAGGTTAATGTTTGTACTTTTGTGATAATGTTGTGATAGTTAATAATTATTATCACTAATTAACTATCATTGTTAGTTATTGAAACAATAATTTAAATTATTATTGCTACAAGAATTATATTGATAACTATTATTATTACTATTATTATTATTATAGCAATAATAATATTTATTATTATTATTATATACCTTTTCATGCACTCAAGGTAAAGCTTTTATTAAAATGTTTAAATGCTGTGTTTTAAACAGTCCTGCATGTGTGAGATTAAGGGGGGAATAAAACACAAATTGCTCTACCAATCTGTTTTAAAAATCATTGTGATTTTTTTTTTGCACTTTGGAAACATTTTCATAAAAAAATTAAAAATGTCCTCCCATGCTGTCATTACCATAATGCCAGAAATCAGTACTGTAATGTGAACCAAAATCATACAATTCAAATAATCAAAATGTAAATTATTAAAGCTATTTATACATCATGTCTGTCTGATTTAAATACGTTTTTTTTTTCTTCTTTTTTTCTGTAGCACAGTACAGTAGAGTTTGAAATGTGATTCAGATTCCCCCATTAAGAAATGATCTCCTGCTCACATTTGTGCTCAAGCACAAACAGCAATGTGGAAATACACATTCTGAAGTTTTATTCTATTGCTGGGATTTTATTAAAAATTTAAATGTAAAAAGTAAAACCTTTACCGATTATAATAATCCCTGCACACCTAAACACAGCCCCGCACCCCTCTTTAACAGGACATCTAGCCCTCTAGCCAGATCAGGCCCTCAAGTGCCCCGGGGCACAACGCTCTGCCCCACTCAAGGCTAAAAGCCCACACTAGCATATATTCCATGCACTGAACCTTTTTCCTTTGAATACTATTAGTGGCTGAACTTGGTTTAACTGAAAAAGACTGCCGACTTCACTTAATTAGGCCTAAAAGGATTACAGGGCTGGTATGGGCCGGGCGGTTTAAATAAGACAGGAATTTTGGCAGACACCTGCTACATGTACTGCATTAATCTTATAAAGAAGAGAACGCTTGCTTGTTAATGTGGCTTGCACATGCCAGGACTTCAGTTGCCATCTTTGTTAAGGCAAGAATTGAGGCAATCTTGTGATAAAAATGACCGATCACTTCTTTCATTTAATGCCAGTATATCTGGTATTCGGGCATTTTATGGGTGTCTGAGCATGTGTATAACATGTAACTAATACTATCTTTATTATGATTAAAATGTATAGTCATTATATATTTAATAATATGTATTCTATTGTTTTATAATTTTCTAATACAATATAATATATAATTAGGGCTGTCGAAATAAATACAATTTGTTGTGATTATTTTGGGGGAAAAAATGGCACATTTAAATTATTAATGCATTTAACACACTCGCCTAGACCTGTACGTCATCTTATATTACATGCAGTTGCTGACGAACATGATGCAGGATGACTGTGTTATGCAGTTATATGCCAAAATTTATGTATCATTATATATAACATGCGAGTAATTGACACATCATTAGATTAATCATTAATTAAAATGTTTTTATCACTTCACAGCCTTAAATAATATAATATAATGTAATATAATATAATATAATAACTAATGCTACAAATTCTTTTGACCTTTTGAATTCCTCCTTTTTCTTGAAAAAGATGAAGGGATGTCTGGAGCATCTGGACAAAGAGGGTAATTCAGGGAGGTCAAACAGATAAACAGATTTCTGTTTTTTACACACAATATATAGAATTTAAAAGACCGCTGATTCAATCAGGAAACGACCCTGACGGATCAAAGAGACATGGAAAGAACGCGCAACATCACCAAACCGCAGAAGTCAGTCCTTGTCCATTTACAAATGTTGTAGTTGATCAAGAGTACTTCTGATCAGAGTCAGTCATTTCTAGAAAGGGAGAACAGTTACGACACAGGACTGAGTCACTCGGCTGTCCTGGAAAAACCCCATCTCATGTTGCAATGGATGACAGGCTGCTTGTCATAATCAATGCTGCTAATTTGGTTTCCTCTCACTGCTGATTCACAATGATTGGGTGGAAATGGATGTGTTCATCTTCCCCTGCTTTTATTTCCATCTTTCCTTCCATCTGTCGTTCTTTCTTTCTTTTCAGCCATTTCTTCTTGTCCTGGACAACTGAGTTCATCAGAGGTCATTTTTGTGATGTGATAAACGCCACCATGTTTCTCTAAACCTGTGCTTCACCCACCCTGCTTCAGCAATGCCTGTTCATTGCAAAATAGATTTCATACTGTGAGTGCATAAATATCAGATTTATTTGCATACCATGCAAATATGCAATTCTACAAATACATAATGCCAAGTTGAATGCCAAAAAGAATAAAATGTATTTTGGCATATGGTTCTATTGATCACAATGACTGGGGTTTAAAAATTAAAAAAGAAAAAGAAACATGCGCTGATAAATCGTTCACAATAACATGCATTTAGAAAATAGGGTGAATTAAAAATTTTCTGCCAACTTTAAACCATTTATGATATTTCAGGATAGTTTTTGACAGCCATTTACAGGGCCATACATGTTGATGGCTGACACTTGACTGTATTTAGCACAGAGCACTATGTTTCCAGTCAATCCGCTGTGTCGAGCATTTTAATTGTGCCTTTCACAGATATGATCGGTTACTGCCAGTCCAGTGGGTCGCAAGGATGTCAGACAGAGTTTGGATCTGAGCCAGACGGGGTGGGTGGTCTCTATCTGCTTTGGTCCTATTAGTCAGTCAGGATCCAAACAGCACCCCCCACAGCTCCGTCTTCCCATAACCTCTCGGCTCCACGACCTGCCTCTGACACACTCAGGATAAACTTCATAGGTGGGGGGCGTGTAGATACACAGTAATAGATAGTCTTTTCTTGAGTGAAAGTGTGTGTGTATGTCTGCCGTAGCCTCAAGGGACAGCGCGCTTCAGAGAGACGAGCCTCTTTCCTCCAAACACAGGTAGTGCTACAGTGTTTGAAATACACAGCCCCACACCAAAACACAGACACATACACAGACTTTAACACATGAAAGACCTCTTGTGGACCAGAGCAAACACAAGGCAGCTTTGATGTGCTCCAGCCTCTTCTATTCCCTTTCCACCCCCTAAAACTGACTGTTGCTTTGCTTTTCCATCTGAAAACCTGATTTCTAGCTTTCTCCTTCTGACAGTTTTTAAAAGTGCAGCTGAAGTGTGTTTTTCTTCTGACTGATCAATTTAAGCAGATCATAACTCATTGACAAATGATCACAAATCACGAATGAGATTCACATTTTTTTTATTTTATTAGATTTTTTGTAAAAAATGTCTATATATACAGTATAAGTAATATATAACTATATAGTTAGCTATGTAAATAGTTATCTGTAATAAATCTGGGTAAATGTTATAATAAAAATGTATTATATGTGACCCTGGAGCACAAAACCAGTCTTAAGTCGCTGGGGTATATTAGTAGCAATAGCCAAAAATACATTGTATGGGTCAAAATTATAGATTTTTCTTTTATGCCAAAAATCATTAGGATATTAAGTAAAGATCATGTTCCGTGAAGATATTTTGTAAATTTCCTACCATGAATATATTAAAACTTAATTTTTGATTAGTAATATGCATTGCTAAGAACTTCATTTGGACAACTTTAAAGGCGATTTTCTCAATATTTAGATTTTTTTGCACCCTCAGATTCTAGATTTTCAAATAGTTGTATCTCGGCCAAATATTGTCCTATCCTAACAAACCATACATCAATGGAAAGCTTATTATATTATAGCTCTATTACTGTATATCAATATGTCAACTTTTAGTGACAGTGCATTTCTCCAAAGAAAAGAGAGAGATGTTTGAAACAAAGTTGATACTTTTATAAAACATAACTGAAAACTCAGTTAATCTCCTGAGCTATTCAAAAGCAAGCAACTTTGCCAAAAAAATAATAATAATAATAATAAACATAAAGAATGAAAAGAGAAGGACTGGTCATATATAGAAACAAACTCACAGCCCAGTTCAGGACCTTTTGCTTTTTACAGGCAAAATAAACACTTGTCAAATGTGACTAGTGTGATTACAGTAACAGAGGTCTTCTGTTCTGTCAGCACATAGTGTGGAATTATGCTCTGAAACAAAACCACCAGAAAATCCACAGCATCAGAATTCCAGACAAATGAGTCCTGGGACACAAAGGGCTGTTTGGGTGGTTTCTGGCTCAAATGTGCAGACATAGGCATGCGTCTATAATCACATTATAGGGTTAAGTATCAATGCGGCAGAAGGGAAAAAAAGACTGATTTTGCACAATGCATTTCACACGTTAATTATATATTTACATGCACATATAGCAAGTGCTGCTAATGAAATTTATTCCTGGTATCTAAGAATTGTTTATATAGATTTGACTGGAAATGAAATTGTTTTATTTCATTTCATGCTTTATATGGCACTTTATATGGCGCTTTATATGCCAACTGATTAACACATCAACATAATGTTCTGTTTTTCACTATTTCAAGGAATAGTTGACCAAAAAATTTTATTTTGCTGAAAATGTACTCACCCTCAGGCCATCCAAGATGTAGATGAGTTTAATTCAATGGAACAGATTAGGAGAAATTTAGCATTGCACTTGCTCAGCAATAGATCCTTTGCAGTGAATGGGTGCCGTCAGAATGAGAGTCCAAACAGCTGATAAAAACATCACAATAATCCACAGGTATTCCACACAACTGTGGAAAGAGTCTGACCGTTAATGTTTTGTGACGTAAAAAGCTGCATGTTTGTATGAAAAAAAATCCATCAAGGCGTTTTAAATTTAAACCATCGCTTCTGCCCAAAATACGAGTCTGTAATGACACTTCCTACAGACCCTTTATCAGCAGTTTGATGGCACCCATTCACTGCAGAGAATCCACTGGTGAGCAAGTGATTGAATGCTAAATTTCTCCAAATCTGTTCCGAAGAAGAAACAAACTATTCCTTTAAATGCCATCAAGCAAAAACAAAATGATGTGTCAGAGATTTCGCATACCTCCCATCGAGTCCAAGGCCAGGTGGAGGGCTGACTGCTGTGGTAGGGGCCCGGGTTCAAATTGGTGTTGTAGGAGCAGGAGGAGAACGAGGGCCCCGGGACCCATTGGTTTTGCTGGTTTGCTACATTAGTCGCCGGTTCTGATTGAACACCGGAGAATGACTGGAACATTGCGGATTCCTAAGGCTGCACAGTGAAAACACAACATGAGTTAAGCAAGCTGTGAAATGTGATGTCACCGTAGCTACACTTATTTATTGACTTTTATTTAGTATATCATTCAATGCATGTTTCATTCAAATTTAGCCACTTTCAAAACTTTTGCTTAGATTTGCATCTTGAATAAATCATTCTGTCGTGTAAGTCAGAATCCATTGAACACCGGAGAATGACTGGAACATTGCGGATTCCTAAGGCTGCACAGTGAAAACACAACATGAGTTAAGCAAGCTGTGAAATGTGATATGTCACCGTAGCTACACTTATTTATTGACTTTTATTTAGTATATCATTCAATGCATGTTTCATTCAAATTTAGCCACTTTCAAAACTTTTGCTTAGATTTGCATCTTGAATAAATCATTCTGTCGTGTAAGTCAGAATCCGTTAAGACGTTCAAAATGAATTTAAATAAGCCAGTTGACCCTGTCCCTGTAGGGTTCATTTGAATTCACATTTGAGGGATGTTTTCTTTCAGCCTGTGATCGTATTTTGCAATACATTTTTGTTTAGACTCATGTCAACTCTGCATGAGATGATTGAAACAGAGCTGAAGTAATGAGAGCCAGCATGCTGCATATATAGTCTCTCAGTTCAACTGTCACATTCAATCAGTGATTTTAGTGTAAAAAAAATCTTTTGAGCTAATTGGCCATTTCAGTGTTATCTACTTTAACAGCAGTAGTTTCTCAGCTGAAATTGACAGACGGTATGAAAATGTTTGAATCATGTTGCACTGTCATTTTCACATTATTGTGATATATTATTGAAGGAAATTTTCTTATATTATGTAACTGAGTAATTAGCATTATATCATACTGTAAGTGTTATTTAGAGAATAACATCAATACCAGGTCTAAATGATTGGCTTGGAAAACATGTTGACATTGTACTGCGTGATGCATAATTTTTTTATCAATTTATTTACATTTTTAATCTTTATTATTAGTTGTTTTGATTGTTTCAGTCTCTGTGTGAATATTTTTGGTCTGTGATGATGTAAAGAGGCTTTGCACAGTGCTGGAAAATGGCAGCAAATGGCCTGTTGTTCTTCAGCGCTGATCCCACGCTGGTCTTGAGGAGAGGACATTGTTCCTGAGACCGTGGCATGACCAGCTCTGATGGACGCAGATGCCACTCGGAGATCTCAGACGTAATGGGCTTATGAGAACATGTCTTTTCTGCAGGACAATGTGTGATTTGGGCCGTTTCTCCTGAATGATGAGGGACTAATGAACTTGATGGACACAGGGATGACTGGAGGGAGAATCACAGAGAGCTGGAAGTCTGGGAAAACTAGGTCGCCAACATTTATCAGTCTGTCTAACTATCTACCCATCTTACTATGTGTAAATTGACGTGTCTGTCTCATATCTATCTTTCTGTATTTCTGTCTATCTATCTGTCTGTCTGTAGTCTGTCTGACTATCTTTGTCTCTCTATTTATATGACTATCTGTCTCTCTCATCCTGATGTAGCTACACTTCAAATTATAAATTTTAACAGCTGTTCGCTATCCATGTTTGACCACAGTGCTTATGCAAGGAATGATTCTTCCTTACTGTTTGACACTTCTGCATTTTTTAATTTCAGATATTCGATATTTTACAATATGTAGGTATGATGTAGAGTTATGCAGCTTGAGGATCTCATTCTATCAGTGAGACAGTGACGCCTCACACAATCAGAGAGACCACGCTGAGAGCCAGACAGCACTGTGAAAGGAAAGAGCTCCATAATGGAGGAGCAGGAGGTTGAGCACAACGTAATTGGCAAGCCTTCCTCCGTTTTTGCCCACACCTCTCTACTTCCATGCATGGTGCAAGTGATGTTAAATTGCCTTCTCTCTCTCTGTATTTCCTCATTATTTCTCGCTTCCTGTCAGCGTTGCCGAACAGTAGAATATGCGATCCTAGACACCAATCAGATTCGGAGATGGACCGAAAGGCTGCTAAAGAATGTTCCTGTCCATCTGTCAGCATTCCAGGGACAGAGCAGCTTTTAGCTTCCTATAGTTGAGACAATTGTCCTTATCTATGCTTCACTTGGGTTTGTGTCCACATTGGGTCACTATTTGTGTGTATGAGCCGAGTAAGTATTCCTCCCAAACAACAAGGGCATTTTATAGAGCTAATACTATAATGAGGGAAGGTAATGACACTAAACCAGGGCTTTTGCCACAGGCCTCTATGTCTGCAGGCAATGTTTGACATATTCAGAGGTTAGAAATCCAAGTCATTTTCCATTTTCTACAATTTACTTAATTTAACTGTAAAACCCTATATTTGACATTCATCGGGATGCAAGGGGTATGCTGGCAAACGGATTGTCGTGCTAAATGGCAACCAGTTGCATTTGGCATTCTTATTCTATCTTTTATGTTGATTCATATTTTTTGTTTTCTGGTGTTTTGCTAAAGCAAATTATTTTTGTGCATTTTGCTTGTACAAATCATACAAGTGATCAGGTGTTTTGCACTTAATATTTAGGTCTTTTGGATGATAAATCAAAGCAAAATAAGATGCATTAAAGAAAGTACTCAAGCCGTATCTAGGGAACAGAATATCATGGATGTAACTTGAGCCAGTAAGCAACATGGTGACAAGTTTTGCATGGGTTAACGCCACTAAATATTGACTTTTAGATGATAAACGTGGCATTTCCCCTGTTAGTTTTGTTGATTTGAAGAGGGGTCATTTTTGGTTGCCACTAGGGTCAAGATGAGGTCAACGAGACACTGGTGAGCTTTAACTAGTGATTTACAGTGTATAGTAAAACCCTTCAGGCTTATGGGTCATTGGTTAGCTGGTTGCGTAGGTGGAGACAAGGAAGTATAGGATATACTTAGGAATTGTAGCCTCAGGTGAAATGCATATCAGTGCAAAAACCCTCACAGGAGCATAAATCCTGCACTGCTCTTGTTAAAAGTCTAGAGGAAGAGCTTTAGAGTACGTATATATGTGAATGTATGTGATATAAAATCTGTGTGTGAGGAAAAGAGAGATCTTAGAGGATGTGTCTCAGTCTGATGAGCTCTCCTTTCCCCCTGGGCTTCATTAAAAGCTTTCCCTCAGAAATGGCCCTGTGTGGTGCTTTGCCCCTCCACCAGCTCCTGGCTGAGTGACAAAACACTTGTTTCCTCTCTCTCCCTCTTTCTTTCTCATGTTGTCTCTCAGGTCCTCAAAAGGCTTTGTTACAGGCTTTTCAAGTAGAAGCACCTATTTATTTGCTCTTTTCACTGCTAATTCTTAGTTTTTTTATGCTCACTGGCTCTCCTCGGATGTCGAGCGGGGCTGTGGTGCTTCTGCCTGTGCTCAGGCCCTGAGTCACTGGGTCTGGATAATGGACAGACTTAGAGATGGAGCAATGCATCTAAAACACACTCTCAAACGAAGGCAGTTGCAGCTAGGTTAGTGCTAAAATGCAGTACATTTTCAAGGTTTTCCTGGTTAGCATGGTCCAGTAGTTCCTGCTGGTAGATACTTTAGCTAGTTTAGCCATGTCTTCTGATAACTACTTTTTTTGTAGGCCAGTATTATTACAATACATATATTGTTGCATATATTGTATTGCATTAGCATGCATTTAAACTTGACTGCAAATGACTGAATAGTTCATACAGTGCTCCCTCTGGTTTTCGTTCCTACATCTGTCAGTAGTTTTTCTTAAGGAGTTCATTTGTTGGAGTGCTAAAATGCAGTACATTTTCAAGGTTTTCCTGGTTAGCATGGTCCAGTAGTTCCTGCTGGTAGATACTTTAGCTAGTTTAGCCATCTCTTCTGATAACTACTTTTTTTGTAGGCAAGTATTATTACAATACATATATTGTTGCATATATTGTATTGCATTAGCATGCATTTAAACTTGACTGCAAATGACTGAATAGTTCATACAGTGCTCCCTCTGGTTTTCGTTCCTACATCTGTCAGTAGTTTTTCTTAAGGAGTTAATTTGTTGATTTGTCATGTTTAGTGTAATCTGGCAGCTGTAATAGAGCCTGTCTAGACAGTTAGACTGTTCAGACTCAATCTCAGTCATCTATCTCTGTTGTAATCCTGTTAGGAATACCCACTGAGCTGGCATGTGAAGTCACTGTTTGCATTCCCCACACCTGATGAACCCAGAGAAGGTTTTGCATTTTTTACTCACACTCGGGTTCACTACATTAGTGAGGACATCTCATAAAGGCAATGGGTTTTTGTATGTGATGTCACTTTTTGTTGGTGGGGCCCTAAGATTTATGTTTAAACAGTGTACAATACTTGCCATTAAAGGAATAGTTCACCCAAAAATGCTGAAAATGTACTTTTGATGTTTTTATCAGCTGTTTGGACTCTCATTCTGACGACACCCATTCACAGTAGAGGATCCATTGGTGAGCAAGTAATTTAATGCTAAATTTATCCAAATCTGTTTTGATGAAGACACAAACTCATCTACATTTTGGATGGCCTGAGGGTGAGTACATTTTCATCAAATTTTCATTTTTGGGTGAACTATTCCTTTAAGTACATTTTTTAATGCGATATGTTTTCTTGTGCACCCCATTTGGGGAAGTTATTCTTATTATGAACGTTGTCACATATCGTTCAGATACAGAAGAAACAATATTAGCAGCTTTTCCCAAAAGCACCAGACAGGGAAGTAGAGGCTTGTGTTTGTGTCTGTCTAGCCAGCGCTCCTCTTGAGTCGGTCTCATCTCAGACATAGAGTCTCGGTCAAACCCAAGTGCCACAGGCCGGGGAGAGAGCAAACATTCAATGTCATCTCTGATTGGACAAGGTTGAGCAGCGCCTCACCTTCCTATGAACCCCTCCGCTTTCACTGATTGGACGAGGTGAGCCGAGCCTCACTTGTGTCTGAACCCTGCCTCGTGCGAGACGCTAGTCGTATGATACGAGAGCTGCTTTGTGGGCCTCAGAGATGCTGTAGGGAGACGGACTCAGGGTGGGTGGACTTGTTCTTGAGGGCTCTCCAACCATGGCTCGCCGTGGAGAGCTCCTTCATCACCACGCTGTCATGATAGCACTACTCATAAGAGCACCAAAACCGCCTCTCCTCGACAAGGCAGTTCAGACTCCCTCCCTGTCATTAAGCAATATGAAGTCTGGAATGTGAATGCCGAGATGTTTGATTCCTGCCCTTTATGAACTTATCTGGGCTGGATGTCGGAGAGGAACCCAGTGTATTACAGCTTTAACTGCAGTTCCCCTGATTCCCACATGAGGTCACTGTGTAGACAGCATGAAACTCTGCCTTGACGGCTGACAACTTGAGAAGTCTGATAGTTTGCATAACTTTCAGTTTTTCTTTTGATTGCACAATAAAACCCAATCTATTAGGCAAACATCTTCAACCATTACACAATTTCTTAAAATGACTCATTTCTTTAACAGATTTTTTTTAACTATTTCTTAAACATCACAGTAGTATGTCAAGACCATATCATTTTGAATTAATCCTTAATTTATATTAAATATATAAAAAAACTGTGAAGATGATTATGATAATAAGAGTGTATATATATATATATATATATATATATATAACAACCTACTTTTTCTTTCTAACCACCACTAAAGGGGTCATAGGATGCCCATTTTCCACAAGTTGATATGATTCTTTAGGGTCTTAATGAAAAGTCTGTAACATAGTTTGGTTAAAATCTCTCAATGGTAGTGTAAAAAACACCTTTTCTACCCTGTCAAAAACAGCATGCAGATTTGTAGCATTTTCCTTTAAATGTTAATGAGCTCTGCT
>NW_015505212.1:2182938-2202658 GCF_001515645.1 Sinocyclocheilus grahami
CCAGTCCAGTCTGTGCTGAAACGCTACTGTCAATCAAACTATTGTGGGAGGGGCCTGTCTGTGTGACGTCACACAGACAGGCATCTGAGATCGGCTGGATTTGAGAAAGGGGTAAAGATTTTAGTAGATTCACAAAAAACCACTGGGAGGATTTTTATCATTTTAGGGTGGTTGTGAACACACACTGCCAACACACATTTCAGTTCAAACAACTTGTAAAAGTGCATGTAGCATCCTATGACCCCTTTAAAGAAAAACAAGGACTAATTTATTTGACAGTTCAACATTTTTTAACATTTAAATTTATTGAAGTAGGATGTCAAGATTGTTATTTTGAATAATTCATTAATTTGTATAATACATATACATATATATATATATATATGTATATATATAATTACTGTTATTTACTGGTATTGTTTCTGTTGTTAACGTTGTTGTCATGAGAGCTTTCATTTGCATATTTGATGTTAAAACGCACATCATCCTACATCTGTCCACACCTCTCTTTCTCATGGCTCAAACAGGACCGTGGTGTGACCTTTCAGAGCTGGGTGGGCGATGAGCAGATATTGAGCAAGCGCAGTCGTGTGAATCAGAGGTGAGCAACGGCACGCTGGCCTTCAGCTCACTGCCCTACTTCCTCTCTACACCAACACACGACACTCTCTCTCTGTCTTGCACACATCCCTCTGTAAATTGCACACATCCCTTATCAGTTCTGTCACATTTCAAGTTGTTCTGAAAGAAGTCTTATCATACTTTAATTTTTTCATATAATTTTCTCCCCCTTAAGTTTACTTATAATATTTTAGTAATTTAGTATTTCATGATGCTTAAGTTTTTGTTGCTGTATTCTATGCTGTATTGAATTCACCATTTACAAATGTGAATTATGTAACAGTACTGGTTAGCAGTAACAGTACATTGTTAACAATACATTTTGGCAACTCTTTCGAATAATAATTATAATAATAATAAAACTGAGTTTGGTACCAGAGTTTAGCCCTGTCGTAGCTTAAAGAAACATTAAAAGAAATATAGATATAAAAGAAAAAGAATCATTTTAAAATTATAAATCATTAATAATAATTTTAAAAAAATAAAACAAAAACGGGTGCACTTTATTTTACAGTATGTGTACTTACCTAAAAAGTATTGGGAAACATAGTGTGTGCATGTGGAACAGGACTTTAAAACAGTGCTACCAAAAAATCTTTGTGATCTTCTGAATAGACTTAGATTGTAATTTTTGGGGGACATTTTAAGTTCTGTTAGTGTGGTATTGTAGTACATCAAAACAAATTTGATTTGTAGGATGTATATGTGATATGGGAATACGGGATATATATTCTTTATAAAACAAGGCTATTTTGTTGATTAAATTATATTTTAATAATTTACTGTAAAATATCATGATAAAAGATTCTGTAAAACGACATCTTAGAAAACTGTTAACCAAATATAAATCTGAACATGACATGCATTATATTTAATTGAATATATGTATTTAAATTAATATATATGTGAACTTGGGTACAAACTCAAGTAATAGTAAACTAACTGTGAAAAAAAATAGCATTGCAAAAGTCCTTTTTAAGTAAAACGATACAGAAAAAATGGAACATGGATGCACTTTAGGGTTCATCTGGAGCTAAAGCGTTCAGTTCGGTCCATCTCCCTGTCTTCTAACTTTATGCACACATTTCCTCATTTTTCCCCCTCACACCTAGTGTCTCTGATTTTTTTTTTCTTATCCATTATCTCATTGTCATTCAAATGTCAGATATCTTTCCCTCTCTATTTTCACCTTGTCTGTGTCTCAGATCACCTCTGCGTGCCACCTGACATTGATCAACACCTGCGAATCTCCCGCTCTCAATTTCTCACTCATTCGCTCTCTTCATATAAATGACATTAATCTTTTGATGGCTCCTGATCTTGCTCATCTGTCTTTGATATTTCCTTGTGTGTTCTTTTCTTTCTGACCATTTCAAGTAAAAGTCTGCGTCTTGTGTTCTGCGTCTCTCTCGTCTGTGGTCTCATGAGAGAGTCCCATATGCTACTGTTTCAGACGCTCAGCATTATTGCCCATCGACTGGCCTACACTTCTGCTTTATGTATAGAACTACTGTCATGCAATATTATGTAAGGCCTGGTTTAGGGTGAAAACTGCTAAATATGGTAAAGTTTTTTTGTTTGTTTCCTGGTCCCAAAGCTTGATTTATAAATGTTTTTATTCTTTTTTTTCTTCTTTATTTTTATATTCATATTTATCTTATTATTTTATTCCGCTTTGGGTTTAAATACAGCTAACCTCTGGTCCCAAAGTTTATGAATATATTATTTTTATTATTTATTTATTTGTCATTTGTTTTTAGAATGTTTTTATATTTAATTATTTTATTGTGGTATAGTATATAGTGGGGCTAAAGTAAATGTGTGTTTTTTTTATTTTAAAAAATATGATTAATATTAATATATATTAAAACATTATTATTATTAATTCTTGTTTTTTATATTATTATTTTATTCTGGTGCATGGTGCCATTGAGCTATAAAATATCTACTATATATATATATATATATATATATATATATGAAGAGTGTGTATATATATATATATATATATATATATATATATATATATATATATATATATATATATATATATAGGTCCTAAAGTGGGGAAGTATTAATTAGATTTATTATTTTTTTATATATTTTTTTTAATTTTATTCTGGTGTAGGGTACAGTTTAGCTGAAGAAAATGTTTTCTGGTGTATAAATGTAATAAACTGTATATATACATTTATATATTACAAGTAGTACTCAGTTGTCCATTTACTTTTTTTCATTTGTATTAAAATTAATAGCAAAACTGCACCCTGAACAAAACTGAAAATCATCAATATTTTGTCTTTAAACGCATGTGATCATTCTCAATCATTAAAAAGTCATTAAATGTTTGATCAGATTATCTCAAGCTCAACCGGATGTCTTTGCACATATAGACTTTTCACTTACCCTTATATGGGTAATGGTCTTGAACAATTATTTTAACTGCCAAATATAAATCAGTGTGCTGTTTTTGCAAAGTCATACCTCGTGTTGTGATTGTGACAGTCACTCATGTGCTCGATTCAAACACCCCCAGCCCCCGTAATTGGCACCCTTTAAAATGAGTGCAAAAGAAACCACATCCTGTACAAACAAGAAATGGGTGCAAAAATCCCATGATAGATGGAATTTCCTGTATCTTTAACAATATATGTGCTGAGACCCAATAGAGGAAGTTTATTAAAGAATGTGGTGGTGGCTGCCGCTTCTTCATTTTTGTTTTGTTATAGTTTTCCTTTTTTGCCATGTCACTTTGTTGCTGTAGACACTAGTTTTATGAACAGAATACGAGTACTGAAAATGCATTGCTCATAGACCTGCATCAGAAAACCCCTCTCAAAAGATCTCTGTTTTACATTTATACATTTGGCAAACATTTTCATCCGAATCAACTCTCAGTATTCAAACTAAACATTTTATTAGTTCAAACATTCCCTGGAAATTAAACCTATGCCAATTGAGCTACAAGAACAAAAGAATATGCCTATTGCATAAATGTCAAAGTTTATGAACAGAGACATTTCGGAGTAATTACATCCACTGCTTTTAGTATACATTTTATTTATACTCAGAAAAGCCTTATGAAGTAACATTAAAAGTATAGTAAACATCTTCACAGTGTAATCAAGGACAAAATGCAGAGTTTCAGCTATACGAACTGATATATTAAAACCTTAATGTGTCCCACTTTAGATGTTGTCCTTAAGCAGGTTTGTTAAATTTGTTTCTTGTTCCACAATGATTATTGTTTCAGAAAGTGATTCTTTGATAAACTGGCAAATCTGGATAATACGTGTGTATTTACAGAAATATTGTTTAAATAAGACCATTAAATTACAGTGTAGCTCTGGTCTCTCATAACATATAATACCATATGCATAA
Organism: Sinocyclocheilus grahami; assembly: GCF_001515645.1. NCBI lineage: Eukaryota > Metazoa > Chordata > Actinopteri > Cypriniformes > Cyprinidae > Sinocyclocheilus > Sinocyclocheilus grahami. Next base: position 2,186,941 of record NW_015505212.1, read on the forward strand.
ACAACATCCCTGGTTACTGGAAATAAACTTCTGTGCAATATTTCTTTATCATAAACGCGTTGCAGAAGTAGCCGGCTAGTTATTGGGTGTGGCAGATTAAGTGTAATGAAAGATGTAAATTACCTGTGATTGTCGGCTGCAGGTGTTTTTTCTGTGAAGTCAGCGGTTGGTTGATCTCTTGCTATTACAGTTGGCCAGCAATATCAGCAAGACTCGATCCAATATAAATCTTTATCTATTTCCTCTTAATTTTCGTCCATGGAACCGGGTGCAAATGGGAAGTCTCTACACGGATAATTTGGCATACATCTTGAACCTAGAAAGTGAGACGTTATTCTTTTTATATATATATATATATATATATATATATTTAAACTGATGTTCCATAATTATAAAGATTTCAAGTTGTTTCTTGTTGTTGTGTTCAATGTACAGTAACATAAGTGTTCACTTATTTAACAAATCACAACTGATGGAGATTTGTATGCTTATTTTTGGTCTCATGAATAAAAAAAACAGTTATTTTCTGGCATAAAAACGAAAATATTGAATTTGTCAGAGTTTGTCCTGTGATGTCCAATGGACACTGTATGGTGGATTGCGTCCTGACAAAAATATCATGAAAATATATCAATTTCTTGACCAGTGAATTATTTGTGGGCATTTTTGAGTATTTGATGTATATTGTTATTTTAGTGCCATGTATATTTTTCTGATTGTGTTTTATGTGCGTCTGTCTGAGAGAGAGAACACTAAACCACATAGTGTCCATATTAGTAATTATTTTGCGTACTGTGATGACTCAAATGTCATAGGAGTCATCATTACTAACGTGACGTAGTGTTGTTGTTATCATATTAGAAATGTCTTTAGGGTTTGGTACAACTTTTGATGTTTTAGAAAAGTCTCTTATGCTCAACAAGGCTTGATTTATTTGACCAAAATACAGTAAAACAGAAATATTGTGAAATATTATAAAAACTTTAAAATGTAATTTATTCCTGTGATGCAAAGTTTTTAGTACCACATGATCCTTCAGAAATCATTCTAATATGTTATATATATAATCGTGCTGCTTAATATTTTTGTGAAAACTGATACTTTTTTCACAATTCTTTAATGAATAAAGTGTTCAAAAGAACAATTTATTTAAAAATAGAAATCCTTTGTAATATTATAAATGTCTTTATAGTCACTTTTGATCAGCTTCATACATCCTTGCTGAATATAAGTATTAATTACTATTAAAAACTCTTACAGACTTTTGCATTTTTGAGCAGCAGTGTATTGATTTTATATTGAATAATTTATTAGATATTATTCTCCAATTTAAAAAAAAAAGGCATCAAAAATTGTTAATGAATTTTATGCATATTGAAATTTTCCAGAAATTATTTTTATTTTTGAGGGATTAGATATGTGCATCCAAATGCAACCTTTTTCTTTAGGTTGCAGTTTTTTCTATACTGTAATTTTAGTTTTAAGGGCAGAATTTGATAAATACACACACATGCATGTATATATTTAAGAAAAATGTTTATTACATATTTAATGTATTAAATATATTTATATATGATATCAATTATATGAATATAAATATATACACATGTAAATATTTTCAAAATATATGCTGTATGTGTGTGTATTTATATATACATAATAAACATACACAACACATACATATTATGTAAACAAAAACTTTTATTTTGGATGCAATTAATCGTTTGACAGCACTAATATATATATATATATATAGAAAGTTTTTAACAAGGTGTTTGAAACCAGAGTACAAAACCAGTGAAAACACCTTTTTGTACTTTGACTCAAAACCTTATAGTTAGTGAGATACTTCCCTTGTGACAACTAGCCCCAACTATATATTTTATGTGCGTGTGTGTGTGTGGTAATTTTGTTAAAAAATGAAAGATGTGTTTGACTGGAGACAGCCATCACTTGTTGGAGGATTATAAGCAGGGAAAAGATTGTTCAAAGCAGAAAAAAAAACTTGTGAAGCATTTTAAGTGTCCCTTTACACTGCGCCCTCACCTCTATCCCAGAACTCCCTTTGTCCAAAAGTTTCTGGCGAGAACAAACTTCCCCTCACATCTTCAAAACCTGATCACTTTGCTTTATTCTGATCAATGTGCTCTATGTTTCTTCTCTTGGTGTCAGTGTAGTCAGGAGATAAAAAAAGCAAAGGAAGGAGGGGTGTGAGGGTAGACGGCTTACTTTTTTAGATGCCAATTGTATGTGTCTCTGTGGCTGCCTTACCTGTGTTCCTTTGATCATAGCTGAGCATGGAGAGGCGTTTGATTCCAGGGCTACTTTGACAGCTCGCAGGCTGGCAGAAGCCTCTCGGATGACTGGAGATCAGAGAAGACAGGCTGGAAAGTAGAAGTCCAGCTGAGAGAAGATCAGAAGAGGCTCTGAAAACTTCAACCAGAGCTATTGTGAAGGAACGTAATGGCTTAGATAACTTTTTCCCCTCCATCTTTTTTTTTTTCTTGTGAAAACTTACCCTTCAGAATTTAGAATTGCCCACTTTAAGGTCTGTGGGGCTTTGTCTGGCTTTGACAAAAGAGGCATGTTTTTTCTGTCCTGGAGAGCCTGATCTATTTAAACAGTGTCACTTCTGCTTCACGTTCTCTTGTTTGAAGCACCGCTGGTTCAGCCTGGTGACTTGCTGTAGATGTACACACTACAAAGAGAAAAAACAGCTTTAATAATTAAATGTACAAACATGCCTTGTTCCTGTCCATAAATGTGTAAAACAGCTACATTATAGTCAATTGCTTCTGTAGACTTTATTAAATCTGCACGTGTTTCTGTTTGTTTGTTTGTTTTGGTTTGGTTTATGCTGTTTTGTGTGTGTGTGTGTGTGTGTGTGTGTGTACCTGTTTTTCTATTCTGGTGGGGACTTAAACCTGAATACACACAGACTCATGGGGACTCATGTCACGGGTAAACAAGCTAATAAATCACACAGAATGAAGTTTTTTGAAAATCTAAAAATGCAGAAAGTTTCCTGTAAGGGGTAGGTTTTGGTTTAGGGCAATAGAATATATGGTCTGTACAGTATAAAAACCATTACGCCTATGGAGAGTCCCCACAAGGATAGCAAACCAGACATGTGTGTGTGTTAGGAATTTGCTAATTAAAATTAAGTTGAATTAGTGTTTTCTTAAATGTGTTCATTTAACTCATTTGTAAATCAATCCAGTGCTGTCTGTGACCCCGGCTCCTGTGGTGTAATGTCTCCCTCTGGTGGAGGATGTGCTGAACATCTTGCACTGCATTTTATAGAGTTTAAAGGGATAGTTCACCCAAAAATGAAAATTACCCCCCTTTGTAACCCTTCTGTTATGTGCAAATATTACCACTGATGTATGGGTTCATATTATTGACCCAAATATTTTAAGAAATAAATTACTACGATTCATAGTTATTTGTTTGTTTTGTTTTGTTTCTTGTTTACTCAGACAGTCCCTTGTCAATAATGTTAAATAAAGTATTCATTAAATAGAATATATAAACTATTGCTATTTTATCATTTGCATATTTAATGTACTGTAAATAGACTTCTCATGTCTGGAACTGGAACTCCCTTTTTGTTTCTTTCAAGGATGTTGATCACCAAAGCTTTAAACTACTTTCTGTGGTTGAGAGAGCAAACAATGTGCCATTCAGATACTTGTGTCAGGATTTGTAACATAAAAATTGGTGCATGAGCAATAAATTATTCTGTTTATCTGTTATAGTTCTCAACATTCTATTGTAGACATTCTAGTTCCACTTGTGCATTTATTTTATATTGTATTGATCAATGTAATTATAAAGCCAATTTTATAAATATTACATTTAGGAATTTGCCATAAAAGGATAACTTTCACTATCTTTTCACATTATTAGAAAAAAAAGCAAGAGCCCACATCCTGTGGTGCATTTGTTTGTCAATTGTTTTAAAGTTTTTCCATTCATGAGAGAGCTTGATTTATGAACAAAATAATTTTCACATCAGTTAGCACAGGCCCTTATGAAGGAAGGAATTGATGAAGGCGGGGTTGTGGAGCTGTGGAAAAAGATTGCCATCACACTTTTAAGAGAAACTGGTAAGCATAACAGCCTCTTATACAGTTTCACTGGCTTGTGAACCGCTTTTCAAGCATTTTACAGAACTGTCACATACTCATGACCAACATACTCATATCCACACAGTCAAAAGATGACCTTTCAGACCTCCGCTGATCTCATGGAGAGAAGAATACATGCAAAAGCAAACCCGACCAATGGGTGAGAAAAGTGCACACTGAGAAAGCTGGAGTAGCTGTTCTCTTGTATCATGCCATTATGTAACTTTTGTGCTTACCTCCTTAGACTGAATGAATGGACTGTGTGGGCAGACCTTCCACATCTGGAAAATACTGTTGCCCTGCATGCATGTAAAGAGTTTTCTTTTGTTTATTGATTGTTGTTTTTGTCAATTTCAAGAAGCCTGTAACCGTGGAAACTTTATTTTCGGAATAAATTATTTTTCAGCCAGTCCCAGTATGCAAAAACAAAAGCATTAAATAAACAAACAAAAAAATCTATTTACACCCAGAAAATGTGAAAATGGTGTTTGTCTCTAATTGAGCATGTTTCTAAATGTAAAGTGAGGGTTCTCTTCTATCAGATATTTGCATGTCAGTGCATTGTTGCCACTTATACTGTCTCCAGTCAACTGTTCATCACCCAAAAAAAGTGATGAAGTCATTTAAGCTGACAATGCCAAGAAAAAAAAACTGTATTTCAGCTGAAAGTCTAAACGAACCTAAAAACCACATTGTCACATTGTGATAACACAACACTATGTAACATTATGAATTCTCTGACTCCGTGGATAACGTTTTGCTTTTTGGTACATGAAATCCACAGTGGCTAAAGTACTTTTCATCATTTAAAACAAAGCTTTCTTCAAAACCTCTTCCACAACACATGAAGACCTTGAAGGCACAGCAAAAAATCACCACATCATTGCTAAGGTACTTTTCACCATTTATTAAGCAATTCATGTTCTTTGAAAAATTATTGTTATACATAATGACATAGAGCAAAAACCGAAACAACCTCATACGGCACAACGTCTGTGGCGTAGCGGTACATATTGCTTGACTTCCTTGTGTGGCAGTTGAGGTTCAAACCCAGCACCAACTAAAGTTTTCTTACACAACACAACTCTCAGTAAAACTTCATCCAATTCCAGTTCAGCTACTCAGGCTCAGTAGCTCAGGTGGTAAAACATTGTGTTTTAATCATGGAGATCTGAGTTGCTTATGTCACTTTCTTGCTATAATTTATGCTGCAGCTTAAAATAATAGCATATCCAGAACACACTGCAGCTCTACAGACTCAGTGGCTCAGGTGGATAAACTGTTGAGTTTTAAATGTGGCGTCCTGAGTTTGAATCTCATTGTTACTTATCTTTAATTATTGTTATACAATATTGTAACATCTGTGGTGCAGTGGGTAATTGCTTGACTGCCATGGGTAACAGTCTAGGTTCAGACCCAGCACATACTACAGTTTTCTGTAAAGTAAAACCCCATCCAAATCCAGTTCAACTACTCAGGCTCTGTAGCTCAGGTGGTAAAGCCTTGTGTTTTAATCATGGAGACCTGAGTTCAAATCCCACTATTGCTTATGTTAGATTGTTGATGTTATATCCAACAAAGCGGCCCAAATGTCAAGATTTGCTGTGAAAGCCACGATGGCGCTAGTGGCTAAACACACATTGGTTACGGACAAGGTTACGGTAGAGAAGTGGGTTCAAATCCCACCTTGGTGTGTGGAGATCACACCAAAGAGAGAAAGCTGTGACAACAGCAAATAACTGAGTGTGGTGAAACAGAAAGCCAGAGGCAGACTGGCTAAAATACCTAGAGCGGTAAAACAGACTGGTCACACAGCCATAAGAAACACGGGCTAACCATCAGATGTACCTGGGGCGATGAGAGGGCCAAGAAATGAAGGCTGGTCCAGAGGCAGAGATGAGAGAGAGGCGGGCCTGAGGAAGCTGGAGATGAGAGAGAGGCGGGCCTGAGGAAGCTGGAGATGAGAGAGAGGCGGGCCTGAGGAAGCTGGGGATGAGAGAGAGGCAGGCCTGAGAAAGGAGGATGAGCTAAAGAAGAAAAATATTTTTTAATCTTTTTTTTGGGCTGCTAAATGGGAAAAAGATGGGATTCCTCATTCAGATCTGCAGCAGAGGTGGGATTTGAACCCACATCTCCTGCATTGGGGTGAGGTCTTATGCTATGAGCTCTAACCACTCAACCACACCACCTCACACATAGACATGTATTTATTTACTATAAGAAATAAACACATTCACAGACATTCAAAAAAAAAGGTTTATCTATAGCTAAAATTAAACAAATGTATTTTTAAATGAATATTCAGAATTATAATATTAAAATCAGTATTTTACATGCATTTTGTATATCGGTACAATAAAATAAAACACTAAAAATAAGTATGTAAATATTATCGAAGATAAAATATATAAAAAGTACAACATATATAGAAATATATATACATTATTTTTTGCAAGAACAATTTTTTTTTCTTGTTAAAAAATTTAAATATTTACACATTTAATAAAAAGTTTGTATCTAGGTAAACAAACCATACAAATATTATATAAAATAATATATATACACAGTGTATGTGTATATATATATATTATTCAAAAATATCTAAATATTTATAAATGGAATATTAAAATAATTTTTTGCAAGTAATGTTCTTACACATACAATACAATACAGGTTAGGGCTGCACGATTATGACAAAAATCATAATTGTCGATTATTGCCTTGAAATTGTAATTACAATTATTAATTACGATTACCACAATGTACATTGAATGATGTTTATACCATTGTTTGAAGCAATTGCATGCCATATTTTTATATGAAAATAAACAAGCTGAAAACTGAAAAACTTTTATTGCTTTTCTATAGTATTAAGCCTGAAATGTCAGCCATACATTGGATTGCTTTCTTATTTAAATTTTTTTTTAAAAGTACAAATTTGCATGGTATTGTTATACTAAAACTAAAATTGAAACAATGGAAAAACCCTTAAGATAACCTGTAGAAAGAAAACAAAACACATCTTAAGCACGCAGAATAACATACGTTTACTTTGAACGATTATGTAATTGTGGCATCCATAATTGTAATCACGATTAGAAATTCGATTAATTGTGCAGCCCTAATACAAGTACAAATAAATCGTAATAATAAAACTTAAAAATTGGTAAATATTTAGAATTAGAATATTAAAATGACTGTTGCAAATGTAAAGAAATAAATACATTTACTGACATCTGAATTCAATTTGATTCTATGTATAATTAAATAAATAAATAAATACTAATATTACTAAACAAAGTTTGTGTCTAGATACAACTGGATACTCTATTGTATTTCAAATATTTAAAATAATATGTAAATATTATATAAAATATATCTATAATATTAAAACTATTATCACTATATGGTGGTATTTTTTTACCAGCTTATAACTCGCTATTAGCACAACACAATAACGGAAAGCAGCTTGGAATTTAATTAGGGTTTACATGTTAATTTGCCACCAAAATTCAATATAAGGGTGCAAAAAACGCCCCTGTCTGAGATCTTGTTTTTTATAACTATACCATACAGTACAGTTGGCAATATCACACCAGCACGAGTGCTGTTTTCCAGAATATCAGCACGACTGCAAATGTGACATTGATTTATACAATTTAATCAACAAGAAGTTAATATTAACTGACCTATTATTTAGACATTTTTCGCCAATGAAAATAGTTCCAAACAAATCCACAGCAGAAGCACTTCAATCATAGCTAGACATAGAAAAGACCATCAGCGCTTCACAAAACACCAACCCACACTGTGTGATAATACACTTGATAATATGAAAATAAAGGGGGTATGCATATAAAGCTTATAAAGGTAATGCAACAGCTACTGATTCAATTGGTATTCTAAAAGTAGACCTTCATATTCATATATATGTATATCACTGTCTTCGTGATTAAAATATGGTCAAATAACAATTTTTCTCATCAACAAGATTTTATGAAATATTTCAGCCCATGTCTATTAGCTTTAAAGCCATTTATATACTAGTGACAGAATGCTTTTAACAAATGCATGTAAAATTGTACACATTCTCTTCGCAGATCAGACATATTTTATCCAATCAAATACTGTCTAGAGCAAGTCCCTCCTCCAAACACTGTCTGCAACTGACTAACATCACACTATGAAGTCTCTCAGTTGGAGATGTAAGAGAACGACAGATTTACCTTTACAGGAGATCTGAATCGCTCTGAATGTGAAGAAGTGTCCGGAGGAGCAGCAGGTGAGAGATGTGCAGAAACACCGCGAGCAAAACAAACACACCAGATCCACGTGCAGCATCAGACGGACTGCTGTCATTACTCACTGACAGCGCGACGCACGCGGAAACTTACTTACAGGTGAGTCGCGTTACACTCGATTCCTGCACTTTATCGCAGTGTGTGTCGCTTTGCTTGCTGGCGGGCTGTAATTGAGTGGCATTAAGAGTCTGTCACTGCAGAATGTTGTCAAGGATCTAACGGAGTTCAGGCTGAAAGTGTCGCTCGCTGACGCCGCCTAGTGGAGCGGATGGAAACTGCGCTTTTTACCTGTCGAGTCGAAAAGTACCCGGCTGTACTCGACTTTTCGAACTTCGAATAGAATTGAACCGATCGCCGAGAGTTGCCGCTTGTAAGCAGAGTTAACCCCTTAACTGTCATCCCCATCTTTGAAAACTCAAAGATTAAAGATTAAATTATTATAATTCACGAACGCTTTTGAATGCAGACCTAAGGTTGGTCTCTTTTTAAAGAAGACAATTAGCAGAAATCTGTGAAATTTAATCAAATGAAAGTGTTAAAAAGTTATAGAAGTTTAAATGTACTGTTAAGAAAATGTATTCTACTATTTTTATTTTATTTGATATAAAATCAATATTTTTTTAAATAGTTCAAAATACAAAATTGCTGATAAAACCTGACTTTTTTTCTGTAAAACTTATGTGAGAAAAGAGTCTATAGCCTATTTAAATATAGGCTACAACTGATAAAAAAAAATATTTTATGTAAGAAGTCATTTCTTTTATCATTTAATTAATTAATTTATTGTATTGACTGTATCATCATTTTTATTTTTTATTATTATTATTAATATTTTTGTGATTTTGTTCTGCACTAAAATGATTTGCGTCCTCCTATGGTAACTTTTCTGTTTCCATCCAAAGATGCGAATTTAACTTATGCGCAAAACTGGAATATCGCTTAAAACATTTGCATTGCATTTGCGAATAAAGCACCGTTCCCATCCAACGAGTCAAAGAGAACTAAATCGTCACTTCCTGATAAACTGGCAAGTTAAATTCACTTCTTTGGATGGAACCAGGAAAGTTACCATAGGAGGACGCAAATCATTTTAGTGCAGAACAAAATCACAAAAATAAATATATGAATATAATAATTTTCATATGTAATAAATGACTTGCACTTCAGAGAGAGCAGACGTAACACAATAAATGCAGTCATTGCTTTTATAGGTGGATGCCTTCTGTTTGGGAACGCAGTCTTGTAAGACAGTAATTATACAGAAATACTTTGATGACAGACTTTCCTCAGGCATTTCAGAACGACCAAAACTACATATAACAGGTACATCTCAAAAAATTAGAATATCATGAAAAAGGTCAATATTTTTTGTCACTCATTTCAGAAAGTGAAACCCATATGTTATATAGATTCATTACACATAGAGTGAAATACTTCAAGCCTTTATTTCTTGAAATTGATGATTATGGCTTACAGATAATGAAAACCCAAAATTCAGTGTCTCAGAAAATTTGAATATTACATAAGATCAATAAAAAAAGGATATTTTAAACAGAAATGTCAGGCTTCTGAAAAGGATGTTCATTTCTATGCACTCAATACTTGGTTGGGCCTCCTTTTGCATGAATTACTGCATCAATGCGGCGTGGCATGGAGGCAATCAGTCTGTGGCACTGCTCAGGTGTAGTGGAAGCCCAGGTTGCTTTGATAGCGGCCTTCAGGTCATCTTCATTGTTGGGTCTGGTGTCTCTCATCTTCCTCTTGACAATACCCCATAGATTCTCTATGGGGTTCAGGTCAGGCGAGTTTGCAGGCCAATCAAGCACAGTAACACCATGGTCATTGAACCAGCTTTTGGTACCTTTGGCAGTGTGGGCAGGTGCCAAGTCCTGCTGAAAAATGAAATCAGCATCTCCATAAAGCTTGTCAGCAGAAGGAAGCATGAGGTACTCTAAAATTTCCTGGTAGATGGCAGCGTTGACTGTGGACTTCAGAAAACACAGTGGACCAAAGTCCTATTTTCAGATGAAAGTAAATTTTGCATTTCATTTGGAAATCAAGGTCCCAGAGTCTGGAGGAAGAGTGGAGAGGCACAGAAACCATGTTGCTAGAAGTCCAGTGTGAAATTTCCACAGTCAGTGATGATTTGGGCTGCCATGTCATCTGCTGGTGTTGGTCCGCTGTGTTTTCTGTTCACAGTTGGCAGTTGACAGGTGTTTAATTTCGTGCCCCGAATTGAGGACAGAAAAACGCCCACAACTGATATTTGTTTTCTGTCCATTACCGCCTGACATCTATGGTAATAAATCTGATTGAGGGAGAATCTTGCAAGGATATCTGTTTTAGACAAATCAAGCTTGCGATGGTGACATAAACAAACAAACCGACCCCCGCTGCGATAAAGTGCAGGAGTCGAGAGTCACTGTAAGTAACTCCACACACGCAGTGCTTTTCTCTTGCACTAACATTGAAGTACTTACTCTTTGCACTTAAGTCGTTATTTACTTTAATAACCAAGTATTTCAGTTTTGATGTGTCATTATTTCCTCTGATATGTTGTAGCGGTGCTCCGCTGACAGTGTTATGTTATGTTATGATTTATGTTATGATGAATTTCATGAGTTGTTTTTAATGTGTCTCCTCGCGCACACTAAAGCTCAAACACGAGTGGATTTGTTCATGTGTTGTTTTTTAACCTAAAATCTTGTTTAAATAGTCCACTTGCTTTTTGACAACAAAGAATGTATTAAGGCAGTTGTTTACATGCCTATGTTTTTATGTATTATTATATATATGCTCAATTTTAAATGCTGATGGTTTAGATGTACTATATAAAGTAATGTCTGTGTTTATTTCTCTCTTTCCTCTACAGAGTAAGGGATGAGTTTGATCAGAAGCAGAGCTCTGGGACGTGTGGACAGACTTTCACTGTAATGATGGACATCCGCTGATGGACAGGTAAGACTCATAACTTATGTTTGTGTTTTGTTGTGTACTAAACATGTAGGTTACCATCATTTGCTTTTTGGAGGGTCACCTCTCTATTAAAGCAAATGATGGTAATCTAAACAGGTGGGGAAGGGACGGCGGTGCTGAAAATTTATACAGATGAAAATGTATTTATTTTTTCTGTCAAGAAGTATAACCCCTGCTGGACATCGTGCCAGGGCTCGGGGGGGACCCGAATCATCCCCGTCCCATCATTCACACAACACTCACTCATATCGCAGAGATCTGGCTGGGATCAAACCAGCAACCTCTGAACCACGAGGCAGCGCTCTAACCTGTGAGCCACAGATCTCTTGTCTGAACATGTGAAGGCACTTATATTTCACTATTCACCTGCATGTGATTTTACAAGAAATCAGTCAAACCCATCAGATAGCTGATTGTTGTCTGAACACACTGAGGTGGAAATTGAACCCATGCCTCAATCGCAGCCTCATCAGCCGAAAATATACGCTTTACCACTAACCCACTGTGCTGGACTTCTACGACACTTTGTTGAACGTAACAGTGATGATTTGAAGTAAGCAATAGTGAGATTTGAACTCTGGTCTCATAGATGAAAGTCTAATGCTTTATCTACTGAGCCACTGGATTTCTGGAGCTGTTTTATTAAGAACTTTGTTTGAACTAATGAAGAACAACAGTGTTTGTGGGAGTTGAACCCGGATGTTAGTGAATGACAGACAAACGCTCCTCCACTGAGCCGCAGTGTTTGTGGCAGTTTGCTAGTTTTGCTGTTTAGTTTAGCAACAGCATCATTAACAATTCAGTAAGCAATAGCAGGATTTGAACTCAGGTCTTCATGATTAAAACGCAACGCTTAATTATCTGAGACACTCAGTCTATGAAGTTGAAGTGAATATTGGACAGAGTTTTATTGAGGGCTTTGTATGATGTTATGAAAAACTGTAAATTGTGGGGTTTGGACCAAGATGCTCATGTTTGAGGGCAAGCAATTATCCTCGGCGCCACAGCGTTTGTGACAACAGGGTTTTATTGAGATTTTGACTTTGTTTGACATGATTTGAACTCAGGACTCCAAGATCAGTGCATTAACAAATCAGTCAGAATCAAATGTACAAACAATCATAATTATCTTTAAGAAGTGTATTGATCCGTCAAATGTCAAACTCAACCTGATAAACCCACAACATGTAAATAACAATTTGTTAATTTGTATTATTATTATTCTTTATTTAATAAGAAGCATAGGGTCCAACAAACTTGCCGGGAAGTTTCTAGCTTCTGGTCCTAAAGGCCTTGATTAGCTGCTTCAGGTGTTTTCAATCAGTTTGGAGCTAAACTCAGAAAAGTGACTCAGCAGGAGCAGGAGACAGCCCTGTTGCAGTTTTACAGATAAAAGCAAGGTGTTGCTGAGTGCTGACATTCTGATCTGATCTCATGCATGCGCGTCTGTTCTATTAATTTAAAATAAGCAAAAATATTCGATGTTTAGTCATTAGTTTGTCAGCTGTCATTTTGATACAGGGTTTAATTAGCATTTGTCCAAATCGGTCCTGTTTTCAAATAACCTGTCAGTCTTTGCTATAAAAGCATGAGTGCTCAATCACTCTGACCAGCCAGTTTGTTCTGTGCAGATCAGTCAGGCTCACTTTACACTGTTCTTCCACACATCCCGGTAGTGAATATATTTGCCTGCTCACTGTCGCCCTCCTCCATCATAACCTCCTCCTCACCATCCAGAGCTTCAGACAGAGACTCCGAGCAGGATGAGGATTGGGAAGCGCTCGCTATCCAGATGCTCCTCAAGGGAGAGCTGGAGGATCCATTCCAATTCCCCAAAACCTAAATAATCACAAGAGACAACACACAAAAATCATTGTTCAACTGTGAACAAACATGGTGCACATCCATTTAAATAAACAATCTCAGTTACCCAAACACAAGAATCTTGGAAAGCCTTTTGTTCTGTGGGTTATGTGTGCGCTTTTGAGTTCAACACAACATTTAATCAGTTTAACCTCATCGGTCGAGAGCTGATCAGGTGCATTTAGAGAAACGGACAGATCCATGTTTCTCAGCTGGTTGTGGCAAAGTATGAGATTTGTTGTAAAATACATGAAATTGAAATCGAAGACTGGCCACCTTGTCGTTTTAATGAATGAACGCTGATAGATGTGTTGACCACACGAGAGAGCAGGAGTCTGCTGGTGAGTGAGACTGAAGCGCTTTGATAAAGAATATCTCTTTGGTTTTGAGACTTTAGTCTTTGCAACTTCAGGGATCTTATCTATGCACAATCAGCTTGTAACACTCCAAAGAGAAAGGAGAACTTGAAATCGCATCATATGACCCCTTTAAGTGTCAATTTTTCAAAACTGAGATTAAGACTGGTTTTGTGGTCCAGGGTCACAAATACGCGTGGATTTGTTGATGTGTTGTAGTTTTTTTTTTTTTTTACCTAAAATCTTGTTTAAATAGTCCACTTGCTTTTTGACAACAAAGAATGTATTAAGGCAGTTGTTTACATGCCTATGTTTTTATGTATTATTATATATATGCTCAATTTTAAATGCTGATGGTTTAGATGTACTATATAAAGTAATGTCTGTGTTTATTTCTCTCTTTCCTCTACAGAGTAAGGGATGAGTTTGATCAGAAGCAGAGCTCTGGGACGTGTGGACAGACTTTCACTGTAATGATGGACATCCGCTGATGGACAGGTAAGACTCATAACTTATGTTTGTGTTTTGTTGTGCACTAAACATGTAGGTTACCATCATTTGCTTTTTGGAGGGTCACCTCTCTATTAAAGCAAATGATGGTAATCTAAACAGGTGGGGAAGGGACGGCGGAGCTGAAAATTTATACAGATGAAATTAAATTTTCTGTCAAGAAGTATAACCCCTGCTGGACATCGTGCCGGGGCTCGGGGGGGACCCGAATCATCCCCACTCCTTCATTCACACAACACTCACTCATATCACAGAGATCTGGCTGGGATCAAACCAGCAACCTCTGAACCACGAGGCAGCGCTCTAACCTGTGAGCCACAGATCTCTTGTCTGAACATGTGAAGGCACTTATATTTCACTATTCACCTGCATGTGATTTTACAATAAACTAACTAAATTTTTTAATTGTGTGAGTGTCATTTGAAACGCTAAGGTGGGACTTGAACCCATGCTTCAATCGTAGCTTTGAATGCAATGAACACTGTTTAGCCACTAGTGCCACTGTGGCTCTTATGCTGAGAGATGGCATTTGGGGCACTTTGTTGGATATAAGGCCAACAATTGAACATAAGCATTAATAGGATTCAAACTCAGATCTCCTTGATTAAACCACAACGCTTTATGAACTGAGCTACTAAGGCTGGTGTGTTAAGCTGTGTTTTGAATGGTATTTCGTTGAGATCTTTGTTTTAAATGAAAGGAAACATATCACTGAGATCTGTCTGGGAACATCTGAAACCATGAGACAGCTCTTTTCTCTGTAGGCCTAGATCTCATGTCCATCCCTGTGCAGGAACTTATATTTTACCGTCAACCTGTATGTGACCCGTGATTTTATAATAAACTATCCTGTAAATATGATTATCTGCCATGTGATTTGAAATCATGTCTTCATCACCATCTTGTACTCAATGAGCAAGTGTTTATCCACCAGCCCATCAGAGCGCTCACATAGTCTTAGTGTTTGAGTGACTTAGTGGGATTTAATGAGAACAATTTAACATAAGCAGCGGTGGGATATGACCTCAACACACCATGATTTAAACGCAACAGTTTATCGCCTGAGCCACTGGGATTGTGAAGTTGATGAATATTTTTAATGGGTTTTTATTGAGAGCTTGGTTGTAAATGATGAATAACTTCACCGACTGTGGGATTTGATCCAAGACTCCAATGCATGAAAGAAAACACATTATCCACAGAGCCACAGAGTCTGTGATGCAGCTGTTGTTTTGTGAAAGACACCACTGCAAATCGAGTCTAATGAACTTGAACGTATTGCGCCCTCCTGTGGTGATTTTTGTGAATTACACCAATACAAATAGAGTCTAATTAACTAAACGCTAAACACTGAGACAAGAAATAAATACACTTACGAGCTGCTTTTAACTTCTGCTGATTGACTGCTTCTCTCAAAGAGTATTTCTTTACACTGTGTTTTTGATGGCGCTTGAATACACTTTCCTGTTTATCACAACAAATGGCCAAGCAAAGATACTGACAAGGTACGCCATACAATAATGTTAACAATTCATGTTATTGTAGCATCTGGACCACTCCAACACACAATATATATTTTGTT
>NW_015505212.1:2203975-2205745 GCF_001515645.1 Sinocyclocheilus grahami
AAAAAAAATGTTGTATTGTTGGATGGAAAACTGCTTTATTTATTTTTTCCAGATGAGATGCTTCAAAGTTGGGTCACTGACTCCCTTCCAAAATGCCTTTGCATTAATCAAAATACCCTAAAATAGTGTTGTTTATGCATTTTTTAAAAAAAGTGTGTGTCATCTTAGATTTTCCTCAAAAGAAAGTCATATGAAAACGAGCAAATGCCAGTTTTCATGTGTGGGTGAACTAGACTTTTTTCAAAAGAAAAAAATATGTACGTTATGAAATGCATATGTTTATGTGCTATGCAACTTTATTGTGTATCATGTTACATTTGGTTTTGAATAAAAGAGTAGAAACCTTTTGCACATATGAGTTTATTACAGAACATCACTTTGGACATGATGTAAAGGAAGATAGTGGATCCTTCAATCCAATGCTCATTTTTAACACTGAACTACATGATACTGAAAATGTTTATTTGTTCTAAGCCCTGAGACTGAAACATTTAAAAAAAAAAGCAAGCTTTGGCCAATGAAGAAAAAAACTTTCTGCACATCAACCTGTCTGTTCAAGGTCTGATATGCAGTTTTGTATCTGAGAACTAAGTTGAAGCATAAAAACACTGCCTGTGTATAAGATGGACAGAAAGCAGCATTTTAGCCATTGATTTTCAGATCTTTGACCACCAGCATGGCTGTGACGGGGTGCAGCGCTCCACGGTTCTCCTTAAAAGTCTTCACTGCCTCATCACTGTACTTGGAGAAGTTGTAAACTTCCCTAAAAGAGAAAAAAGGAAGGGAAAGGAGGTTAGAAAGTGCATTTTGAAATGGCCTTGATGAGCTCTGGACGCTTGAAAACAGAAGTGTGAACGGTTGCTCGCTGTAGCAAGGAAATTACAAAACTCTCTGTAACATCCTGTTCCTTTTGGTCCATTTTTAACAAGTCACCCCATTTTTTGTGTTGTTTTGGTCAAATTATGGACTTCTCAAAACAAATGAATGAATTTACTTGAAGAGGGGGCGAGTGAATTTCATTCTGCCTTGTTCGGTAGCCATCTTCAGCGCCAGGGGAACGGCTTCCTCCCAATGTGCCTTCACACAGATGCGCAACCACCTGCATAAACATAAACAGCGTGACACCATCAAATACTGAAATATGTAATAATCAGATAACTCCAAAAAAAAAAGGGTGCTTACCTGAAGCGGACCTCTGCGTTTTTAACACCGTTTAGCTGGTAGACCTCCTGCATCTTCTTCACATGGGACAGAGGAAGGGGCTCCTGATACAAAGCAGTATGCAAAGGAAACAGACAGAAACATTTCAAGACTACTTCTGCTTTCAGTTCCTATGTCTTTTGATCTGCAGTGCTAAATGTGTTTGACACTAGCTCTGCAACAACATACTTGTATTACAGACTAAACTAGATTTCTACATTTAAACAAATTAAATAATTACAAATAAATATTAAATTAAATGTTTAAAAACTAAAATAAAAACAATTACATTTAGATGAAATAAAAGTTAACTTTTTTACTTGTGCAAAACCGCTATAAAAAAGTGCTATACAGTCGGTTTAAATAGAAAAATTGAAAAAATAAAAATTTATTTAAATAATTAAAGATAAATATTAAACATTTAAATAAAATATATACATAAAATATCACATTTACATAAAAAAATGTAAACTGTTCATGCGTAAGTGCTATGCACTCTGAAAGATTTCCACAATAAAAAATAAATATACAAAATATGACATTTAATTATAAAATAAATGTTGAATATTT
>NW_015505212.1:2206333-2208546 GCF_001515645.1 Sinocyclocheilus grahami
TACACAGTAAATAGAATAGAATTTTCTTTAGAGTTCTCACAGGATATTTATTTGATCGTGAAGACACATTCCATTAGCATTCTTTTTTTTGGGACAAAAGCCTGGAACTATGTGTATTCCTGTAGTACTGGGCTTTATTTGGCATCTTGCATACAAAAACTATGCGTGTATATATTCAAGTACATAGTGCATTAGTTCTCACCTTGTCTTTGAAGTAAGTGAACAGATAGTTCTTCCATTCCTCTGTGGTTACACTGCCATAGGCAAACAGCTGAATGTAAGACTTCACGAATCCCATGAAGACCTCTATAATTAAAGGCAGCGAAAGACTATTTTTCCTTTAATTGGTATAGATATTTGTTCTATATTTTTAAAATGCATTTAATTATGATATTTTAATGGTTGTATATTTATTTAAACATTATTAACATAAATTAACACTATTTTGTGCATATTTTATTGTTGTTAATATTGTATATTTATATTCTGTCATTCAAACTCAGTCAGAAGTTCTGTCATCAAGGAAAAAATTCTATGATAGTCAATGGCTACCGTCCACTGTTTGGTTACCCACATTCTACAAATCTTTTGTGCTTAACAGAAGAAAGAAACTGGTTTGGAAAGTCATGAGGGTGGGTAAATGATGAGAGAATTTTATAAATCTTGACCTTTTAACTTTAGATCTACTTTTAGCAGTTTAAACTGGGAGAGGAGAAAGTATTTTGTGTGGGTACCTGGACCTCCCAACAGTTCCTCCAGATGATACAGCAGAGCAAACCCTTTCTCGTAGGGCACAGAGGAGAATGCTTCATCCGTGTCCACCTCATGCAGATTTGGGACCAGGTTTGTGAGCACATTATTCGCTCCAAACTGTTTCACCTACAAAACAATACAATAGTGACTTGGTTTACCAGTAAACTGCATCAGGAAATCTCAACAGAAAATCACCAAACAGACAGAAAAAGGAAAAAATTGTTGATGCAGCACAGTGCATAATTTGCATGATTTTAGATCTTCAGACTAATCTGTTGTAATTTAAATGTGTGACTTACAGACTCTTGAAGCTCTTTCCACCCTCCGATGCCTTTAAACTGCCTGAGCTGTTCACTCTCCATACTCCTGGCAATCATTCTCTCAATGTACACCGTATGACCCTCATTCAACCTGGTTCAAAAAAATTAAAGGGGTCATATCATAGAAAACAGGATCTTTCTAGCTGTTCTGAAATGAAGCAGTTCAAAGTACTACTGAACACTGTCCGATCATTACAACCAAAAGATGCCTCTTTTGCATATTCGGATCGGCATATTCAGGAATGACTGGCATATTCGGACTGACCAGAAATGCTCCCAGGTCCTATTGGTCACTAGGTTCCCCGTCCAGCTGTGGGAGATTTCATGAGCAATGACCTGCAGCAAAACCAAAAGCACAGAGCGCATTCACATCAGCAGAAGATATGTGATTTCCAACAAATTAACCTCTTAACCTATAAATTATCAAATGAACCACATTATCCTAAAAATATTTTCATGCACAGATGACTTACGCCAGCGAGGGATCGGTCTCCAGCCTGAAAAACACAACGAAAGAATATGACCATCAACAAACAGACGTTTTATCACTTTTTAGTTTTAATTATTTTATTTATCTTTGCTTTTTTACACTCTGGTTCGATGTGGTTCTGGTATATGTTTCTGTTTATTATATAATAATAACAAAAACAAGAATATTTCATTAACACTCAGGGTTATGAATGAATTTAACCAATGAATTTAAACTTCCATGACCTCTCCAGTTGAACAAGAGCAATATGTAGTCAATTAAATATTTTACAAAAGAGAAAATGCACAAAAATATATTTACTATAGAAATGTGCATTACTTAGCAATAAAATGTCAAACATATAATACATAATAATATATAATAATAATATACTGTACAATATATTGTATAATATACTATATATATATATGCTCACCAAAGCTGCTTTTTTTAACAAAGATGCAGTAAAAACAGTAATATTGTAAAATATTATTACAATTTTAAAAGTTGTTTTCTATTTTTTTAATATATATTTTTAAAATGTCATTTATTTCTGTGATGGCAAAGCTGAATTTTAATCAGCCGTTACTTCAGTCTTCAGTGTCACATTATCTTCAGAAATTATTTTAATTTGGTGCTCAAGAAACATTTCTTATTATTATCAATGTTGA
>NW_015505212.1:2210017-2210493 GCF_001515645.1 Sinocyclocheilus grahami
ATACACTACCATTCTAAGTTTTGTGTAAGATTTTTTTTTAAAGAATACTTTAGGCAAGGAAGGACACATTAAATTGATCAAAAGGGACAGTAAAGGCATTTATAATGTTACAAAACACTTCTATTTCAAATAAATGCTTTTCTTTTGAGCTTTCTACTCAAAGTATCCTGAAAAAAATGTTTCACGGTTTCCACAAAAATACGAAGCAGTTTTAAACTGCTGAACTAGATGCATCAACTGTTTTCAACACGGATTACAACTTGCTACAACTGTTCATGCTGGTGGAATGACCTGGCCAACGTGATCCAAGCAGATCTTCAAGAAACAGCTCTTCCATATGCAATTGACGCTCTATTCTATTTCTATTCTATCTACTTGTTTTTGTTTCTATTTATTAAAAACAAAAGCAAAAAAAAGAGTCCACACCACACCTATGAACGATAAAGGCACAGAGAAACGATATCGTTGGAATCACT
>NW_015505212.1:2210503-2210770 GCF_001515645.1 Sinocyclocheilus grahami
CCCCAGCGACTTAAGACTGGTTTTGTGCTCCAGGGTCACATTTACACTTCATCTGGGAGGCGTGCACATAAATCTTAAATGTTTGGAATTATTAAAATGTCTTTTTTATGCTCACCTAGGCTGCATTTATTTAATTAAATGTGCAGTGAAAATAGCAATATTGTGAAAATTTTTACGATTTAAAATAACGTTTTCTATTTTAAAATACAATATATTCATGTGTTGCAAAGCTAATTTTTCAGCATCATTACTCCAGTCTTCAGTGTC
>NW_015505212.1:2211393-2262471 GCF_001515645.1 Sinocyclocheilus grahami
TCCTTGTTTTAAGCAAAAACTAACTAAACTTAAACTAAATTTTGTAAAAAATTCTAAGCAAGAAAAGCATTTTTAAAGTGTATTATCAATTTAACAACATATAAATAGATCTTAGTGTCTTTAATTGTTTATATTTTTATAATGCATTAGCATGTGTTTGCGGCGTAAAATGGGTCAATTTTCACACTGGTCTGAACAGAAACAGCTCTGCCAGCAGGAGGCGCTTTTGGAACGGCAGAAATAGAACTGTTTAAAAATTCTAAGCAAGAAAAGCATTTTTAAAGTGTATTATCAATTTAACAACATATAAATAGATCTTAGTGTCTTTAATTGTTTATATTTTTATAATGCATTAGCATGTGTTTGCGGTGTAAAATGGGTCGATTTTCACACTGGTCTGAACAGAAACAGCAGACAGACTTACTGAAATTGTTTCTCTGCCAGCAGGAGGCGCTTTTGGAACAGCAGAAATAGAACTGTTTCCCCGGTAACAGCAGAACACAAAGCAGCAGCACCAGACTTTGAAACCTGCTCATGTTTATTTAATAAAATCATAGCCTTTTGAAGTTTAATCGTCACACCAAGCCGTATCTCAATTCTTGTCTTACCGTTCCCAAATTTAAGACCTCCTGAAATCATAAATAAGACTTTCTTGTACAATTTAAGGATTTTTATGGCCTAATTTTTAAGGACCCGTGGAAACCCTATCTAACACTAGCTCTATCTCTTCTATTTCTTCTTCTACTTCTTATTTATTAACAAAAAAAAAAGGAATGAATCGTCTGCTAAATGATTAAATGTTAAAGTTTTAATAAACATCTTCATTATTACAAACTTTTGACCAGCAGTGTACATGACCATTTTCCACCCTAAGCTATGTAAGCTACTGTACCTTTCTATTTTATACATGACCTCTTATGATTGGCTAACCTATATGAATGAGAAATAAAGTAACTAACAATAGCCACATCTAAATGCTGAGTGCTGAATATGTAAACATGGTTGGTCGTATGAAAAATATGACAAAACAGAAGGAAGACAAGAGAAAGAACAGCATCAGAAGGATCACCTGCTTTCCAAAGCACCAACGACAATAGCAATGAGGTAAGATGGCATTGGGACCTGCAAGAAATAAAAAGACAAAGACAGAATGTCTTTCATTTTTGATATATATTTTCATTCGGAAACCAACTCGTGATGTGACACTGACTGGCTGTCTGAAGCGATAGATGACTCGGCTGCTGTCGCTCGGATCTGGTTCCTGACCATCATGCAATGCACTCATCAATGCCACCAGCTCTCTGGGGATAGACACCTGAGACACAGAAAAATGTTCCTAGTGTTACTGTGGAATTTAATTAGTATTATTTTTCTTTCAGTTTACATCGTTTATCTTAGCATGCACTTCACTGCTGCTTTGTTGAGTGTATAATTAGTGCTTTGAGCTGCTTATGCATGTCACCTGTGCATAGTAAGTGTGCTTCACTGACGGACTGTCCTGGCAAGGAATCATGGTCCTACAGTGAGTGGCCTGTTGTAGGTAGAAACAGTCAGAGTAAATGAAAAAAGTACTACTGTATAAACCAAGGCTGGAAAGTTTTCAGCCACAAGCTGGTGTGATGATCTTTCTAACAAGTAAAAAGTAAGAAACATTTGTTTGCCCACATTGAAAATGCATAAAAGATGCCTTACTCTATTCCTCTTATAATGCAAGTCAAGGTTTATTACACCAATACTCTTGTAATTTAGATTTACATGTCCGTTTTTCACCTTTTTTTTGGCCTTTAAAATTAAAAAAGCTGTTTTGCTACTGTACCTTAAATACATCTATATGTAAATGACCACTTATGATTGGCTAACCTCTTTGGACGAGACCAAAATGCACATTTGAGATAAAATGTATATGGAATAGAATCCAAGAAAAGTGGAAAATCCCATGTAGTTTGCTCTCAAATTGAAATCTGCTATTCTAAATAGGACATGCTGGAAAGTTTCAGCACTAAAAACTTATTACAACATTCAAGCTCTAGATGGACTCTTCATGATAAACTAGTGAAGTATAAGGACTGTGAAACACTGTGGTTAGTAATGCAAGATTGTACAAATGATTATATTTAAGGAAACTGCACCCAAACCACACGTCTGCACACATCTAGAAAGATGACAAATGGCGACAAGTCGAGGTGGGCGATAAACCGGTACACACGATAAACTGATAAGAACTTGAGGTTTTGAATGATCGTGATGTTGTAGTGCTGCGTCATTACAAAAGTTTAGAATTTGCATTCATTTTTATGCCTTGCAGTTTAAAACCAAGTGATTTTCAAGTGATTTTAAAACCTTAAATTTCATATTGGCATCTTGTTGTGCTTGAAAAATCAAATACATCAATTTTTGTATCAAAATGCCATCTTGGTGAGTATTCACATAAACACAGTTGATTACGTCGGTTAAGTGGACCAAACAGTTCAGAAAGTGTGCGTGTAACAAAATATTGCAGCATTTAAAGTTACAGCAACTAAATAAACCAGTTTCCTTCTGTGTGCTTAATATGAATCAAACAACAGAAGACAAAGAGAAAATCTCTCACTGCTCATGACTGAGCTTTATTCAATTTATGTACTATTTCTTATTTCTGTATACAAATAGTGCTTGAAGTCTTAAGTAAGTCTACTTCATTTGTATCTTTGTTCTATTGTATTTATTTGTCCTATTGTTCGTAATTAGGTTTCCTATTGTATCGCTGATTGTTTACTTGTCCTCAGTAAGCTTAAAGTTTTTTTTTTTTGTTAATTCTGGTCTAGTAGGTCTCATGACATCAAAATTGGTGATGAGAATATATATATATATTGTGAAATAAAATAGTGATATAAGATTTTGTTCATATCACCCATGATGTACCTGGCACTGGCTGAAAAGGTATGGATGTTTCTTCCCAGCAGTCTGTGTGGGGGTCAACCACTGCAGTGCTGTGGCACTAGGAGACGTCTCATATTCAATCTCCACAATCACATGCTGCCCACTAAACCACACATACACAAATGCAATACAAGTTGCCAAAGATGAAAAACTTTGCATTGAAATAAAAGGCTGTCAGAGTTGATAAAAGATTATTTATATACGTTTAAGTCGATTACAAAGCTGTTTCTGCTGGCAATTTGCAAAATAAAAAATATATAATGTTATTTTATTTTGATTTCTTTCCTTATAAGAGGAAGTAAATTAATTTTAATAAAAAGAGAGCAATGTCATGGATAGAAGATTTTAGAAGTAGAATACTTTTAGAAGTATTTTAGCCAGAAACAACAGGTTTTAAGTTAGAAACAGCTTGATGATGGATTCGCTTTTATAAACACATATCTTTTCACTTCATAAGACATTAACTGATGGACTGGAGTCGTGTGGATTACTTGTGGATTATTGTGATGTTTTTATCAGCTGTTTGGACTCTCATTCTGACGGCACCCATTCACTGCAGAGCATTCATTGGTGAACAAGTGATGTAATGCTAAATTTCTCCAAATCTGTTCTAATGAAGAAACAAACTCATCTACATCTTGAATGGCCTGAGGGTGAGGGTGAGTACATTTTCAGCTAATTTTCATTTTTGGGTGAACTATTACTTTAAATCAAATGCATTAAATTATTGCATTTTTGTATTAATATAATATAATTTACATAATTAATAAAGATTTAAATATTAATTATATAATAATTAAATATGTTTTCCTTTGAGGAAGTTTTGCCTCAGATTTGGCTCACTACTGATAACTTTGTTTGCAAAGCATAGCATGCATTTCTATGCATGTTTCAGGATGCATTTATTACATACCATAAATAACTTAAATGTTAGAACAGAAATAAACAAACTGCTATATCTTATGCTTAGCACAGAACAAGTTTGTGGCAGTACCGTGAGAGTTCAAAAGGGAGGGTGATCTCCAAAGGGGAACCTTTAAATGTATGCTTAGTCCCCAATGCAAACTGCGCAGCCTGGCCATTTGCAGAAACCTTAAAGATCTTCAAGTCCTTTGAGTCCAGAGTCTAGAAAAATGGATTGAGAGAGAGAGAGAGAGAGAGAGAGAGAGAGAGAGATAAGAATCATTAACATAACATATATCTAAATCGGTTAGAAAAATAGAAATAATAACAAAGTGTCCATCTACTGCCTACTTATAATTGTAAAGTTCACTCTTAGAGGGTTAGTTCACCCACAAATGAAAAATAGGCCATAAATTACTCACCCTCAAGGCATCCTAGGTGTATATGACTTTCTTCTTTCAGACGAATCCAGTCGGAGTTATATAAAAAAAATTGTCTTTGATCTTTCAAGCTGTTTCATGGCACTCAGCGGGTGTTGCATGCATCAGTCCAAAAGAAGTTAAATAAAAAGCGCCCCTCCATTTAAAAAAAAAAAGGGTCTCACACGGCTCCGGTGGGTGAACAAAGGCCTCCTATAGCGAATCGATGCGTTTTTGTTAGAAAAATAGCCATATTCAAAACGTAATAATCACTTTAATGTAGCTTGCTCCAACAGTTGTACAGGGAAGCAGCTCCGGGGAGGATGACGTATGAGGTCAGCGCTGCGCCGGTGAGTCTCGTGAAAACCAACGTTTATTTACATGATCAAAGGAAGCAAAGTTTCCTTACTTTAGCAAAGGAAAACTAGTCTCCTCTTGGCTTATATCGAAATCCTCTGACATTCTTCTTTACAAATTCTCGTTTTGTACTTTTAATAAGTGACCGTTGTTTTGTTTTGATCTCTCCGCTGTGCTTCCGCGTTCGTCACTTCTGAGCGGCGCATGCGCAAAGCCGGCCTCATACGTCATGCTCCCGGAACTGCTTCCAGTGTACAACTGTTGGCGCAAGCTAGATTAAATTGATTATTATGTTTTAAATATGGATATTTTTCATACAAAAACGCATCGATTCGCTACAGGAGGCCTTTGTTCACCCTTCAGAGCCGTGAGAGACACTTTTTTTAATGGAGGGGCACTTTTTATTTCACTTCTTTTGGACTGATGCATGCAACACCTGCTGAGTGCCATTAAACAGCTTGAAAGAGCAAAGACAATTTGTAATATAACTCCGACTGGATTCGTCTGAAAGAAGAACGTCATATTCACCTAGGATGACTTGAGGGCGAGTAATTTATGGCCTAATTTTCATTTTTGGGTGAACTAACCCTTTAATTAGACGTGACTTACACATCAGATCGTTCATGTCACATCTAGTCAAAACTATTCATGGAATTCAGTTTTTGGCATATTTGTTTCCACTGCACACTTCTGAAATGCCAAATCCATTGCAGTTATGCAAGCTTAGATTTATCTGAAGTCTTCTGTCAAGCTCAGGTAAAAAAAATCTATCAGTGTGATCTGGCAGCTCCTGAAATCAAAGTTCAGGTCAAGTGCAGTAAAACAAGAACACAGTACGTGACTAATAAACCTCATTAATGATGAGACGCATTTGACTTAATCTGCAATATGACAAGAAAAGCATATGCACATGCATTTGCAAAAAGATGATGGTTGAATATATGTATCAAATTAATAAACACTTTGAATGCACTGACAAGTCATCATCAGGTTACGTTGCGGATATAATTACTGTATCAAGTTCAAGTAAATATGTAACCAGTCCTGCTGAAACTACTGTTACTGTATCAAGAGCATAATTTACACGTATAGCTAAATAACTAGGCTGGTAATCTATATTTAAATTAATAGTATTAGTTACTAATTCAGTAGCGGTCTTTTTCAAGAAGCAATCCATTAGATACTAGCACTTAATTAAAATGAATTAAAGCAATAACAGCAAAGTGAAAGCATACAGCACACTGCATCGGTCTCACACATAGGTGTGTATGTGAGGTGAAGTGATTAAGTCAAGCAAACACAATGACAGCTTTGATGAATCAAATGAAAACTGTACCAGAGAAGATAATTTATCCTCCAGAACTTCCACAGTCAGGGCCACTTTCCCTTTGAGCACACGCCTGTCAAATTCAACATGGTAAATGAGATTTAAGTGCTTGGTAGCGCACTTGGAGACAGAGGAGAAAGAGCTGGGGTCCGACACAGGAGTCATGGTTGAGACAGAGGACACTCGGCTGCTCGCGCTGCGAATGCATTTTAACCCACACGCAGTCACGTGACGCCGGCCGGGAGAACGGCATCATGGGAGTTGTAGTTTTTCTTTCTTCTCTGTGAGAACGATAAATTACTGTCCTCTAGTGGCTGAGGGTATTCGTACAACCTAAAAAAACAAAACAAAGCCTTCATACAAGTATGGTGGATACATTTTTTAACCGTAAAATAAGACATGGAAATACATACAATTTAGCTAAGAAAAAAATTAAGAATTAAACCATTCAGATTTTTGCATTGTGACATTGTAGCATTGTTGTTATGCACATACTCTCATGATTGTAATGTAATAAAATAATGCTAAAATTAAATCATATACTATTTAAACTTCAACGCATTTATGCAAAATTGTGTTTTTTCTGGCTTTATGTTCATGCTGATTTTTTTTTACAGTAATTACAGTAATTATATTAATGTCACAATGAAAAAAACTAAAATCTTACAACAGGTTTAACCTATATAATGAAAAATTATATTTTATTATTATTATTATTATTATTATTTCAACATAACTTTTAAAGATTCACAGGCGTTGTAATGTCTTCTTCCTCCACTAGATGACAGAGAATGAACAGACATGTTAAATACAGGGTCATTGCTGAGATCATAATTGTTTTCATATGCCCCTTAAAACATCAGTGTGTGAACATCTCAGGCCATCACAGATTCGTGCTAAAGGGAGAATATAAAGAAGAGGATAAGAGGCTGGTCAAGTGTGTGTGTGTGTGTGTGTGTGTGTGTGTGTGTGTTTTGAAGGATCCAGCTTCCTGGCAGTGGATATCCCTCCAGGAAATCGGAAGATGGTTCCACCCCCTGTAGAGCCCCATGGCGCTCATTTACTAAAACAGAGATTTATTTGCTGTACAGAGATATATAGATATGCTTTTAGTTTTAAATTTAAATTTAATCATGTTGCATTGCAAATGTCAGCCTTTTGACATGCCAGTAAAGCATATTTGGCGAGTATTGATTGGTTAGTTGATTAATTTAATACAAAATATATGCAAAAAAGTGTATTTGTGGGAATATAACCTAAAAGCTATTAATTTAGCTTGCATGCCACAATGCAAATTACACATTATTTATTACACATTACAACACATTATTTGTCCAACAGATTGTTTAAAATTTCAACAATCCATTTCAAAAGGGAAAACCGCCCATTTCACAGAATGACCTATTTATTCTCTTTAAGATTTTTTTCCACTTTAGCAAACTTATGAGGGCATTTTCTACACACACACACACACACACACACACACATACGAAACGTGTGTAGAGGAAGGAACACGGGCTCCTCCCGGCGGGTCCCGGGCAGGAAGAGCTACCACTCGCAGCAGATTACAGTTACAGGTTACAGTATACAGCGTGTGCGCGCGTGTGTGCTAGTGTGCTTGAATGTCGGATGGTGGCTGGAGAAGGAAAAGCGTGTTTACACAGACGGGCCGAGCGTCTAGGGAATAGCGCACGGCGAGAGGAAGTGAGCCGGCTCGCTGTCTGCACCAACTTCCTGCTCAGAGAGAGAGAGAGAGAGAGAGAGAGAGAGAGAGAGAGAGAGAGAGAGAGGGAGGGGGGGGGGGAGGGAGCGGGTGAGAGAGCGCGAGCTGCCGAGACGGCCGACAGCATGGAAAAACAGCGCATTATACGGAATTCTTTTTAATAACGTGAAAAAGGACCCCAAAAAGCCTGACCATTACGCACAGGTATGTGAATAATCCATCCATACTATCAGAACGCTTTATACATGTTTTTAAATGTGTAATTACTTCATAATAACATTACAAGGAAGAAAGCTTCCAAAGTACACGACCGAAACTTGATATCCCCAAAAAAGAATGAACCTATCCAAACGAAGGAGCAGTTTGAAATGTTCACAAGTGATGTTTGCGATTTAAATGTATACAATTATAACGTAATTCATGTATAAAAACGAATAGATGTCTTTTAGCGATAACAGACACGCAAGAGACTTCAAGTGTCCACAGTTCCCGTTACTTACGCGCAATTTACGCACCGTTTACGTACGGCTGAGGAAAGTTTGAGCTCACGATTTCGTGATGTATATTTCAAAGATGTTGTCGGTTGTACATTTGAAAGCAGGGCTGCTTGAAAAGGCTGAAATTGGGCTCCTGGCGCTTTAAACGCACTAGTAGAGTTTCTGGTTTGTCTGGAAACATCAGCAGACTAATTGCCATGCGCTTCCGGATTGAAACTGGCAGCAGACAGCATCTTGAAAATGAGTCATTGGGGCAAACAAAGAAACTTCAGTTCAGCCCTAGAGCTGATGTTACCCCTGCATCTGGATATGCTGGGGATTATGTATCATGATTGGAAAAGATCGATGTTTCTGAGCCCAAAATATATTTGGAGAGTTACTGTAAGTCACACATTTAGGGACTGCAGATGAGGCTATAGTCACCTCAGATCTAACCCAAGATGTCCCTAAATCCACCACAGGTGTCCTAGCATAGTAACCAGGTGCAGTTTGTCAAGTTCATGTTCAACTATGACAACCAGAAGGCATCCACATACTGTTGGTCTTCACTTTAAACTATTGTATTATCATTTGAAATGAGATTTTTGCTTTGAAAGTGTGCCACTTTGGATGCCGTTTCCTTCTGTTTTGGAGTCACGTTCCTCCTATCTACTTCCTGTATGGTTAGATGGGTTGGATAGATTTGCAATTATGCAGGTTTTGGCATCTTACATAGACATTATTTCAAGCAAAAGGCATTTAAAAAATGGTAAAAACAAATATTCAATCAAAGGTGCTTAGTAGGATTATTATATTGCTATTTCAGTATTTTTTTTTATCCTTTATTGACTGTATTTTCCCTGAAATGGTTTAAAAGAGGAACCATCGTTTTGATCAAACAGCCAATTAGATCCAACAGTTTAATGCAAGAAGTAAAATGCAGTAAAATCTAGTTTAATGTATTTAAGGAATGCTTTCCAAACCCTTTTTGACTATAATATCAGTATTTCAGCATTTTTTACCATCATATTTCTGTACTTGCCCTGAAATTTTTTAAAAGAGGACCCATCATTTCAATCAAACAGCCAATTAGATTAAAAAAAGTTTAATGCAAGCAGTCCAAAATCTAGTTTAAAGTATAAGGAATGTTTTCTAAACTCTTTTTGATAGTTTGCTATTAAAAGCAATGACATTCTCAAGTGTCCGCACTCTTTCTGAAGCCACTATATGGACACAGACACGCAGCCAGACATTCTCAGATCTGTCTGTGTAGTTTCAAGAGCTGCAGCTCTCTCTGGAGAAATGTGGTCGTGGAGAGAAGTCCTTCACGGCTCTCTTTTCTCCCTCTCTTCAGCAGGAGCTCCCTGAATTTTCCACTGCAGTCTGTGTGCACAGGAAGAGCACACATTTAGTCATGGCGAAGTAATGTCTGCGCACAGCAACTAATATCATTACGAGTTTCCGCTGGCGCTACAGTGGAGGGGTTTGTGAGCACGACGGCAAGTTTGGTGTTTAAAAGCTGTCTAGGGGCCATTCAAAACACTGGGCTTGGGGTTTTGGGTCCAAACTGTCCCTGCATGTCTGTTGTGTGAGTCTTGAAGGGTGTGAGCGTGTCACTTTACGCTGGAGAGAGCCTGGAGTGCATCTTCTCACCTGAAAGATCTTGCTCTTTCCCCTTTTACACACACACACCGGCAATGTGTGAAACTTTAAAAAACAGCCTTATCAGACAGTATATGTTGCCTGTTAAGCCACTGACAGATTGAGCTGTTGTCGGTTTCTGTGTCTACAGGCATGTTCCTCCTGTCTACTTCCTGTATGGTTAAATGGGTTGGATAGATTTGATGGTGTGCAGGTTTTCTTGGTGTTTTCCATTGGCATTTTTTGAAAACAAGTTCCAATACAGTTTCAAGTGTTCCGGAACTTCAGTGCTGTAAAAAGTACATGATCTGTGGTGTTAGAAAAAGAAGATTGCTCGATGCATTTCTAACCTATAGTGATCTGAGAAAAACAAATGTTGACCGTATAAAATTAAGTAAAATCTACTTTGCAAAATAATATTAAAATTCAAATATATCAGCAACTTGCTATTGTACTTGTATTTAAAATGGTACATGAAACACAATTATGGTGGATAATTTTTGAGGAGTAGAAAATTAACTCAAAACGCAAAACAAGTTACTGAACTTGAATACAACAGCAAAATTAACAAAAGTGCAAATAAAACAGGCAAAAACATGACCTTAAAGGGTTAGTTCACCCGAAAATGAAAATTCTGTCATTAATTACTCACGCTCGTGTTGTTCAAAACCCGTAAGACCTTCGTTCATCTTCAGAACACAATTTAACATATTTTTGGTGAAATCTAAGGGCTCTCTGACTGTAACAAAGCTACGAGAATACTTTTTTGCACATGACGTCATTACGCCGGACCTGGGTCAGCGCCGCCACACGCCAGCGTCATGGTACGGTCGTGAACGCGCGTCCAAAGTGACGCAGTAGAGACGAAAATGTGGAATAAAGTCGTTATTTTTGTTTTCTTTGCGCAAAGAAGTATTCTCGTAGCTTCGTATCTTTACAGTTGAACCACTGATGTCACACGGACTACTCTGTCACTCATCTTGGTACTTTTCTGGACCTTGAACGTGGTAGTTACCTTGCTGTCTATGGGAGGGTCAGAGAGCCCTCAGATTTCACCAAAAATATCTTAAATTGTGTTCCGAAGATGAACGAAGGTCTTACAGGTTTTCGAACAACACGAGGGTGAGTAATTAATGACAGAATTTTCATTTTTGGGTGAACTAACTAATGAATATGAGACAACTTTATAAATAAATCAAGGAAATAAGTATTTGAGTAGATTTTAAAGTTCAGATAATTTATTGGAGAAAATAGTAAATCTTTTCTGCCGTTTTTACTTCACAACACAATATTTTTTGTGTGTGTATTTTCTACAACATAATGTCAGAAATCGAGAGTTTTTCTGTGGCAAATAAGCATTTAAAGTGGTAAAACTGTGTGTTTTCCTACTGATGCTTAGACTTAGATGGTATCTGTGGCATCTGTATCTATTTGGGAAAAAACATGGTTAAACAGACCCAAAAAGTACTATTCTTACTGTTTAAATATTTAATTAACAAACATGATTGATTGACAAGCGGATGTTGAGAGACAGAATCCCTGTGGACCTACTGATGTCTCATCAACTAACTGTAAAAACTATGGATGATCCATTTATTTCATCCCAAATTTCATGCAGTGTGTTAAAACATCTTTAAACCCAATGACCATGAAGCTGATGCATGCCAGACAACAGCAGAACAACAGAGCCAATGCAGCGCTATGTTCAAGTGTGTCTTTTTGTTTAGTCTATTATTTATTTGTGTCTTAGAAAATCCTGGCTAAGGATTCAGACTTGGCTTGTGCACTGTTTATGTCATTGCTCATATAGAAAGATAAAAAAAGAGACTTTGCATGTGCAGATTTTTTTCCATTTTCCTCTCTTGCGATAATCCAACAATGACTTTTACAGCCACGTTCCGTGCAGAAACCTCTCCAAATGGCCAAGAGCTTTTGAAATCATCTCCCTCTGTTTATTCCTTTTGATTAGGGCAGTAAATCTAGGAATCAATGTCTTTAGACGTCCATATGGGCGAGAGGTTTGTGCCGGCATGAAAAGAGAAGAGGAAACCGCCCATTTGTGCCTTGTGTCCGTGTGGTCCTCGCGTTCCCGTGTTTGCTCCCCGCAGCAGGAATTCCTACCTTTCAGTTCGGGATCGGCATTCCCAGGAAGACGCCCTTCAAAGGAGAATTGGAGGAAGTCCTGATATAGACAGTTTTACGGTCGTTTAACGCAGATGCTCCGCTCAGAGGATGCTGGAGCAGGAAATGGTTTTATTTCGCATCTTTGGGGGTTTTGGAAAAATAACTGGGTATGTGGTGTACAGTGAGCTTTCATGTTCTGCCCAAGAGTTAAGTTTGAGATCTAACTAACTACACTAGTATGTATAATGAGATCCGTGTCACATGTAGAAGAGTAATGAATGAGCGTGTGTGTGTGTGTGTGTGTGTGTCTGTGTGTGTATGTGTGAAAGTGCACAATACTTCCTGATAAATATCTGTAGGCTGTATTGGCAGCATTTTCCAAGCACTTCCTCCTTTGTCACCAAAGGTTTGGCCGAATCTTGCTGTTTGTGTCTCTTTACACTCCCTCTGGCTGATATTCCAACCAAAACATCTGAAAAGCCAAAAATAACAGTCTTGCACACCAAATTATAAAGCAGAATGTCAATACAAAATCAAAACCAAATGTACTTGCTTGATACATGTTCTAGGTTTTCAGGAATTATCCACTTATTGTTATTCCAATGTGAAAAAATAAGCATAATCTTTCATCAAAATATAATAAAACTTTACTTATTTTTTTTTACAATTCAGTTGATTTCTGATGGATAATATGAAGCGTTTTAATGTTCAAATGTCACATTACTACATTAAAATGTAATAACATTTTATTTTTTAATAATATTTCCAAAAATTTTAAACAATCCAGTTGCCGAAAGCTTTTTATTAAAAAACATCACACTCTACATTAAAATGTAATAAAACTTTATTTTGTTATGTTTTTTTTATATATTTACAAATTTTCAACCATTTTCAAGTGTTTTATTCGAAAATATATCACATTTCTACATCAAAATGTAATAACTTTAAGTTTATTTTATATATATATATATATATATATATATATATATATATATCATATATTTATATCATTTATGTTTTATATATTTACTCATTTTCCAACCATTGTTTTATAATCCTACTGATTCCCAATGACATTATTTGGAAATACATCACATTACAGAAGCACAACGGGTCGCGAACGCCATTTAATTTTGACTTTAAGTGTTTTAGGTTTGATTTTAGCCTGTCCTGTTGGACTTTGGGGTCGTTTGCTTCTTTAGGCTCATTATTCGATCAATCCCTCGATGACTTCCAGAGCCGGCAGTTTGATGAGCAAAAACCAGGGTGAAAGTTTAAGCTTGTGTGTCTTTGTCAAAATTATGACAAAGACTTTCCCAAAATAAGGCAGTCTGCAACCAGGGAGTTCCTCTCAGCCAATAAAACATGCTCCGTGTCAGAGCTATCCACAGCAGTGAGTCAGCCAGCCTCGTTTCTCCATCTTCCACTCTCCGTCTCGTTCATTCCCTCCATCCGTCTCGGGAGAGCGCTGGCTCAGGCAGCAGTAAACGCCAGCCAGCCCGCCCCGTTTGACTGACTTACAGTTACCAAAGGGCATGATGTAACGCTAGTTAAAACCGAGGAGTGTGTTCAAACACACACACACACACACACACACATCTGACAGCTTTGAATTAGAGTCAAACTGGTTTCCTCATGTCTATTGAACACATCTCAGACCTCAACCTGAGGTCCATTGCATTCCTCCACCCAGATCTTCCTGCATCCCAACACTCAACACCATCTCCTCAACGTCAGTCAGTTTTGTACACTAGATATCCACTGGAAATAAGCTGAAACTCTGTGCTACAATATATTAAGTATATGCATGTGTCTTAAAGGGATAGTTGACCTAAAAATGAAGTCTGTGGTCATTCACCATCATGACGTTCCAAAGCTGCTTGATTTACTCTATTCTGCGAGACACAAAAGGAGAAATTTTGAACAATGTTCACGCTGCTCTTTTTCATACAGTGAAAACATGCACATATTGAAATGGGTGCTTTTATGTGATCTTAGAAGACCTGATCATATTTGATTAATTTTATGATAATTTTATATTGCTTTGTTTATTTATGCATTTATTTATTTAAACAACTGGTCAATTTTTAGTTATTTATTTATGTACGTTAGTTTGTTACCATGTTATTATGTAAGGCAATTTTCCTGACAAGAACATGGTAATTAAAAAATATATATATACATAATTAAGTTATCAAACATATATTAAACTTTTTATTATTTTTTTATTTTTATATTTTTTTAAATACATTTTTTTAAATGTTTTGCTTAAATTTGAAGATTTTTGCTTAAACACCACACTTGAGACAACATTATAAGTATTTAATAGTGTACTGAAACTACTTATTTCTAATTTTGTATATAAAATGATATTTATTTATTTAGCTTATTTCAGTTCTTTTTCCCTTGTTGTACACTCCTTAAATAATTGTAAATTGCATTTTATTTTCAACTTTTATTTCAACTTGTAACAGGTTAACTTGCCTGTTGTTTGAATACAGTAAAACATTAGTCTTGCCATAAAAAAGCTCAATAAAACATGTTGCATCCCCTGGTCAAAGTGTACAGGTTTTGTAATGGATATATAGTTTTTTATATCTCCTAAATATTCCAGGGAT
Organism: Sinocyclocheilus grahami; assembly: GCF_001515645.1. Classification (NCBI taxonomy): domain Eukaryota; kingdom Metazoa; phylum Chordata; class Actinopteri; order Cypriniformes; family Cyprinidae; genus Sinocyclocheilus; species Sinocyclocheilus grahami. The sequence continues at coordinate 2,225,901 of NW_015505212.1, forward strand.
GTAGAGGAAGAGGTTATGAGAGTACACTAAGGGTAAGCGTGTGGCTAAAGGCCATGATGACAGCGGTCACAGGAATGGCCCAAGCAAGATTTAAACTTCCTGTACTGTTTATATCTCCTAAATATTCCAGGGATGTAGAGGAAGAGGTTATGAGAGTACACTAAGGGTAAGCGTGTGGCTAAAGGCCATGATGACAGTGGTCACAGGAATGGCCCAAGCAAGATTTAAACTTCCTGTACTGTTGGGCTTTTAACATTGAACCACTGCGCCTTCATTTTGGAGTGAATCCCAGACCACATGCATGAAGGAACTCAGTCTTGTTAACTAGAAAATCCTTATCTTACACCCAATGGATCCATGTTGACTGTGACTTTGTTGTCCAAGTGTGCTGAAAAAAACCCCTCATTTCTTTAACTATCAATGATCCAAGATGTCTTGTGCAGGACAATTTAACATCATGCAAATCATGTTGTCCAAATATCTTAAAATGAAAGGCTCTGCTTATGTCTAAGGTTTCTTGAAGGAATGTGAGCAGATATCAATGTGCACATCCTGTTTTGTGAGATTGCAGCTTCCTCTCGGTGTCCAACCACAGTGCCAGAATATAAAGAGCACTTTTAGCCATTTTCTGCTATGAAACCCATTCACAAAAACTGTACTTATCTTCAACATTGTGTACAAAGATTAAGTGTGTCTGTGCATGTTGGACTAATTTTGCCAGTATTAAAGTCTGATGATGTTCAAGCATTAAGCAGCAGATAATATAAAGGGAAGTCTTGTTGACATGTTTTTAATTACTTTTTTATTTTTGGATCAGCTGGTATTTTGATAAAACAGAAATCAGATATACTCTAGAGTTCAAAACTTTGGTGTTTTTTTTTTTTTAATGTTTTGAAAGTCTCTTATGCTCACCACAGCTGCATTTGATCAAAAATACAGTAGAAACAGCAATATTGTGAAATATTATTACAATTTAAGATAACCATTTCCTGTTTTAGTATATTTTAAAATGTAATTTATTCCTGTGATGCAAAGCTGAATTTTCAGCAGCCATTACTCCTGTTTTCGGTGTCTCAAAATCCTTCAGAAATCATTTTAAAATGCTGATTTGTTGCTCAAGAAACAATTCTTATTATTATCAGTGTTGAAAACAGTTGTGTTGCTTATTTCGTGGAACCCATTCTTTGATGAACAGAAATTTCAAAAGAACAGCATTTAATGGATCCTTGCTGAATAAAAGCATTAATTTCTTACAAAAAAAAATGTTACTGACCCCAAACATTTGAATGGTAGTGTAAATGACAGAACTGAATTTACATTTTTAGGTGACCTATACCTTTAAGAATTCCCCCCTTAACCCACTTATCTCTGGTCACTCTAATCTATGTTCCTAAACAGGGTTTTGCGGATAAACTCCATGTTTACCCGGTTAGTAATCTCTGTTCACCAGTGGGTGTATTTGCCCACCTTTGAGCGGACACCTCCGTCCCAGAGAGGACAGCGGCACGGTCGATGTTGGAACATGTTGCTTATTTGCGATTCATTCCCGTGTCAGTCTTTCTGGCTTATAGCTCTTTGTTGTTTTTGAGCCTGTGCGTTAATGTACAACAGAACAGGAAATGCTTGCAGAGTTTGTGGGAGGGCACATAGGAATGACGTTTTTTGTGAGTGCAGAGGGAAAAGGGGAAATTAAAGAGAGAGGATGAATTCAGGAGCACGAACGCAGAATTCTTTAATGTGGTCGTGTTTGTACGACTGTTGCTCTGGCCTCTCCCTCTTCACCACTTCCTGTTCGAAACCTGCATGGATATGGTTAAAGGAAGGTTTTTACAAATGCAGTCACGCTGGGAAGGATGTCTGATTATCTGATCAATTGAAACAAGGTGCCGGTCCGAGCTTATCCACAGACACATAATAAATTTGGCTTTGCTGTACCATAGCACCCTCCTTCAGATCCTTAAACCTTGTTAGGGTCATTAAATGTGTCCTCAAGCCTCCTTTTCTTGCCCAATAAACACACAACGCACAGAGAGTGTAAATTTGGCAAATTTAAATTAGATTGAAACTCTTATGAAATTATGCCACACTCTCACCTCAGTTACAACGATACACACTTTTTAAATCCGTACAAGCAAATGTTCTTTATTGGCATTGATGGTTCCATAAAGAACCTTTTATATCTATGGAAACTTTCCTTAAAAGTTCTTAGAAGAACTTTTTTTTTTTTCTTAGTGTGAAGAACATTTAACAATCAAAAGAAGCTTGCGCATCAAAAAGGTTCTGTGGATGTTAAAGGTTCTTCCTGGAACCATTGATGCCAATAAAGAACCTTTATTAGACTTTATCAAACTTACAATTTGAATCGGTGTAATGACTCTACATTCCATTTTTGGTTCCAAATGAACCTTTCAGTTAACAGTTCTTAAAAGAACCATTTAAAGGGGTCCTATTATGCTCTTTTACAGAGTCTTGATTTTGTTTTGGGGGTGTACTAGAACAGGCTCTCATACTAGGTTGTTCAAAAAACACATTATTTTTCACATATTTTACATGATTACAACACCTCTCTCCCCAGTCTGGCATGAACGGCTCGGTTCTGGAAAAAATATCAGCCTGATTATGATTATTAAATTGTAAATATGCTGTTGATGTTTTCTCTGACAGATATGGAGAGTGCTATCACGCTGTGGCAGTTTCTGCTGCAGCTACTGCTGGACCAGAGCCATAAGCACCTGATTTGCTGGACGTCCAACGACGGCGAGTTCAAGCTGCTCAAATCGGAAGAAGTCGCCAAACTCTGGGGCCTGCGCAAGAACAAGACCAACATGAATTACGACAAACTTAGCCGAGCACTACGCTACTACTATGACAAGGTTACACAAGCTCATATTTAATAATCATTCTCATCAGAAAATGCAACAATTTTTGTACGGAAACCTGATTTTTTTTGTGTGAAGGTCCACCCCTAAACCTAATCGTCAGTGGGGCTTAAGCAGATCGTACTAAACCGTACACCTGAGATTGTACAAATTCATCAAATTGTCAAGTAGTTCCAAATTGCCATTAGAGGTATAGTAATCATCCTCTTTCTTTTGCAGAACATCATAAAGAAGGTGATTGGCCAGAAGTTTGTATATAAGTTTGTCTCGTTCCCTGATATTCTGAAGATGGATCCCCAAGCGGTGGAGCTCGGTCGGGATGGGGGTCACGTTGCAGGGGGCGTCATGTTGCAGGAGGTGGAGTCAGATTGCGGCGAGGGGGAGGAGTCTCCGAAGCTGTCGCTGTCATCGCTGAGAAGCCCCGCCTGCAGGAATGAGTATCTCCACTCTGGTCTGTACTCGTCATTCACAGTCAGTTCCCTCCAAAGCCCGCCTCCGCTGCTGCGTCCAATCAAAGTCGAGAAGCAGCGATGGGGTGAACGAGGGGAGGAGGGACAAACGGTGATTCGCTTTGTCACTAATCGATCAGAAAAGGTCGTTCCCCTGGCTTCCTCGCCCCCTCCTGCATCCACGGAGGTTTTCTTCACTTCAAAAACCTCGCCCTGCTCATCCCGTAGCCCCTCCCCTTCTCATAGCCTTGTCTACATGCTGCGGCAAGAGCGGAGCCCGGGGGCTCGCATAGACGAATCAGAGCAGAGCGCTCAGCCTCTAAATTTATCATCCGGTCACAGGGAGCGAGCCCAGAATCAGGCCACACCCCCCGAGAGGAGGACCGGTAGCAACGGACTGCCTCCCAAAGCTCGGAAACCCAAAGGGCTGGAAATCTCCGCCCCTTCCATACTGTTTTCAGGAAGTGACTTGGGCTCCATCGCCCTCAACAGCCCAGCACTGCCCTCAGGGTCACTTACACCAGCCTTTTTCACTGCACAGGTACCAAACTATGTCATATGTACATTTATTTTTATGTCACATATACACGTTCCAAAACCTAATGAGCTGCCTATCTAGACAGCATTTTAAGGCATCAAAGCAAAGGATTTTTCTCAAATATAGGAACAAAACATAGTGCCTTCTTTTGGCTAATAGCAAATAACTCCAGAATGCATAGCGACAAGCTCAGTCAAAGAGAAAGAAATGTCAAATACATTTCATTCAATACCAAAAATGACTGATAATGAAAAAAATGACTATTTTACATAACATTTGTGAGATATGTAATCTTATACTATTAGAATACAGTGTAGTTGCTCAAATGTAACTAAAAATGACACTAGACAATGGTTTAATGCTGTGTTCATTAGAATATTGTGTCTAATGAGTTAGCTTGGCAACATTCTTAGATTCAATTGTGAGAAGTCAATCCAAGCAGTAGATAGCAAGGCAGCTGTGTTTTTAGCAAATAGGTAATATTGGCCTGATTTTGTTAGTAATTACAAGGCAAATGGTATCTTCTTGTACATTAGAAGTGTACTTATATTTACCAGAAGTATCAACAGTTTTGTCTAAGTAAAAAAAATGACTTGATCCCAATATGCAACGTACAATGCTATGTATTTTTATGCTTGGTAGACTATTATGTTGGTAGCTTAGTGAGATGCTAATTTTGCCCTATTTAGTTGCTGCCTTTGTAGAGCTTTTGGATCAGGTTTCATTCAGCTGTAGGCTGCTCTCTAGGTTTTGGAACTGAGCTATAAATGAACTCCAAAAACATCCTCTCCAGCACTGTTTATAGGCCTTCAACAGGTAACAAATAGACAGGACACACACCTATACTGGTAATACAGCTATTCTATGAGACGTTTCGGTCTTTACTGGGTGTGTAGGGAGAAATGCGTGACAGGCAGACAGGTTTTAAAAAAAGAGGTAGAGTGAAACGGGAGGAGGGAAAAGACAGACAGAATGGCATAAGCAAGAGAAGAGAGACCTGTAAGTAAAGCCATATGTCCGTAATCTCGCACACTACAGCAAAGTGACATAGGACAGAGAAAAACAGAGCGAGAACGAGAAATTGATTTCACATGCTGCCCTATAGCCACAACCTGGTGATCCAAAGTCCATGACCCATGGGAAGCTACATGCTTGTGTAGATTTCTCTCCCGCTGTCTCTCTTAAAGGGATAGATCACCCAAAAATTTTATTTAACATTGTTTTACTTACACTATTTACTTAGATTTGACGCAAATGCAAGTGTATACTATGCATACTCTGTTTGATAGGTTGCATGAGCACAGATGTTTCATCCTTGTCCAGTATCTGCGCGGTTTCTCTCCGAACATTTTACACATTTAAACTAGTGTTGCCGATATCTGTTAACCCCTTCAAATGCATTCGTCATCGCAGGTGTCTATTGTTGTTGCCATCGCCAGTACTTAGTTAATGTTGTTGTTACATTTGCTTCTTTTTTGACTGTAAACAACGGGTTGGGAAGTGTTGCCACCTTGTGGACAAATTAGTTACTGCAAAAAAATACAAGGCGCATATGCGTGGATGTGTATATGTATCGAGCCTAGCATACACAAAAAAACCGAAGCATACTTTAGTAAAGGATAAGTTAAGCTAAGGGGACGCTTTTCTTTTTTACTTAAATATCAGCCTGTTCCTATAGACCAGTGTTTCTCAACCCTGGTCCTGGGCGCCCCCCCAGCACTGCACATTGTGTGTGTCTCCCTAATCAAACACACCTGATTCAACTCATTAGCTCATTAAAAGAAACTCCAGGACCTGAAATGGGTGTCAGATAAGAGAGACATACAAAATGTGCAGTGTTGGGGGGCACTCAGGACCAGGGTTGAGAAACACTGCTATAGACCTTAGTCAGGGTAGCGCAATAATTCATATTTGACAGAAATGAAACCGAGGCTGAGGGATAAAAGTACAGCGTGTTCAATGGATTGTACTGTTATTTAACAACATAACGATTGTCCAGTTGATGAAACGTCTTTTTGAAAAAAACTTTCAGTAGACAAAAACTCAATAAAACTCAAAGTTGGCGAGAATGACGAAATCCATATAAAGACTGTAATTCTATCCATCACAGCCTCTTTAAATTCAATATGGCGTCTAACCTGACTAAGTTCCATTGTACGACGTCAGAAAGCTTGAAATATAGTGCACAAGCCGTATGGACTAATTTTATGGTGCCTTTTGGAGTTCAACAGTGCCTAGTCACCATTGAAAATTTGAAATTGTAAACAAAAGAAAGTTAAACAGATTTTGAACGACATTAGGTTGAGCACATGTCTGAAGTTTAATTAGGGGTGAACTGTTGCTTTAAATATACAGAAACCTCTGCAACAGACAGTTATTTCATAATGCCAGATTGAGCAAAATGCTCCATCTGCTTGGATAGATAAAACAAGCGGCAACTTTGTCCAGGACAGTTGCCCTATGACTTACAGGCATTGCATTTGTGCTATAAATCCTTAATGCTTCAAAACTTGTACTGTTCAGGTGAAAAAATCTGGGAAAATGTTTTAAAGGGGTTCTCAGACTATTTGTGCATGACAGGCTTCACATGCTATTGCCTGCTAACCGATGCAAAGACGTGTCTGGACATGCGGAGACTCGCATTCGCCTTTTTCAAGTTTCAAAAAGACATTGGGATTTCATGATCTATGACTTCAGTGACTAATACAAATAATACCCATGTTCTTCAGTGACTAATACAAATAAAATCTCATGTTCCTGTTCCCCCCTTTCACGATACCTCCTCTACTCCTCTCTCGCTGTCTCTCCAGACTCCCTCTGGTTTGCTGTTGACGCCCAGTCCTCTCCTGTCCTCCATTCATTTCTGGAGCAGCCTGAGTCCCGTAGCCCCTCTCAGCCCCGCCAGGCTACAGGGCCACGGGTCACTCTTTCAGGTACACACAAAACATTCTCAAACCTGTAAAAAGAGGAATCTGAAAATGAGGATGTGTTTTATTTTGTTTAGCACTGACGTGCAAGTGTGCTTTAGAAAGTGATTCGCTTGTCTGTTTTGTGAGGGTATTTGTGTTTGGTGTCTTGTTTCAGCCTTCATGTGAGCGAGAGGGGAAATCCTGTGGATACTTCCTGTTCTGGCCCGGGGGAGAGTGAGTGTGTAGGGAGATGTGTGTGTGTGTGTGAGTGAAAAAGACAGAACGCAAACTGTGTCTTTATGCTCATCTTGCATTTTGAGGGGAGGGTCCTGTCTTTATGGTAAACATCGCTAGCAGCAGGAAACCATTAAGGTAACCACGGCGACTTCTTGGCTCTGCCTTTAGAGGAATTGTGACAGTTCGTGATGTGCACTTTTACTACCCCACACACACACACACACAGAGACAGACGTACACTCACTCCCCCACTCTCACTTCCTCCCTGGGCGGCCATAGTGGGAGTTTTCTGGTTGGTCACATGACTGTCATTCCTGCTGTTATTGGCTGCAGTGGAAAACTTTTGTGGCATGTCTGGCTTTTTTTCTTTCACAGTTTAATTCTCCTTGGGGCATTTTTGTGTCGATTTTCTATACCTGTAAAATATATACCAGGAAAAAAAAAGATGCTTTTGAGTCAATCCGGGAAATGGATTTACTAGCATATGAGTGTGTGTGTGTGTGTGTATTAGGGTTTGGAAATAAGCAACAGATGTTTCCGCTCTGCATTGGATATGGGAGAAAAACAGCTTCCTGTTCAAAAAGGGAGGGGGGTGATAACTGAAAAAGACTGTGTCTGTGTGTATAGTCAGCTCTCACATAACAGGAAGTTCCTCTCCTAGCGCTACCGTGATGGACTACGAGCGTGTTTGTTTTGTGAACCACAAAGACAGGTTTTTTTCCCCCCTCACTGAGGTGTATTAGGGATATATTTACGGAAACTTTTAAGAAATTCCCAGGTTTTCTTTTCTTCTTTTTTTTGAAGCCCAGTTGTAAGTATACTTTATGGTGGTATTTGTTGTACTAATTTTATGGTATTTTTAAAAAATAAAAGAATAAGGTAAATAATTCGTTATTGTATTATAGGAATAAGATTTTTAGGGGGAAATGTCCTGAAAATGTCATCAGTGCTAAAATCGGCCCTACAGGCATAATTTTATTCGTTTCTTTATATTTATCATTATTAGGTTAAAATAAAATAAGCATTATAAATAAACATTTATACATAATTAAAATAACAGCAATACTACTACTACTACTAATACATATACAAGGACACATGTCCATTTAACTTCTAAATAAATAAATACTACTACTACTACTACTAATAATAATGAAATGCAGGTATATTTAACCTCAAAATCAAAATTAAAGCAGTAAAAATGTTAAGTATTACCGGTATTATTATTGTTATAAATAATAATAATAATAATACATTTTACATATAAGGAAATGCCCAGGTAGTATTTAACCTCAAAATAATAATAATAATAATAAATCCCATTAAATAATAACTGGATATTTCTTGGTAATATTTAACCATTAAGATGTGAACTATTATTTGGCCTGGTCATTCTACTGTTACCGTTAGACGATGTTTCCTGATACAATCATTTCAATGTTTTTTTTTTTAACACTACAAAGCTCTTGCTGTGTAGTTACTAGATATATATATATATATAACATATGGAGCCTGTGATTCAGCATGTGTAGCATTACCTTAATGTTCTGTTTGCTTTCTGACTCTCACAGTTCCCCACCCTGCTGAACGGGCCGCTGCCGGTACCCCTCCCCAACCTGGACTCCTCTTCATCCTCCTCCTCCTCCTCTCTCCTCCTGTCCTCCAGCGCCCAGAAATCCTGATTTCTGGACACTTCACATATCCCCTCCCCAGAATTATAACTTTGCTATTACACTAAGGAGGAATTATGGACCTTCATGTCATTTTTGAGCCAGACTGCACTTCACCCCCTTGTGGCCACCTATAGCACCCTTCAGTTCTGTAAAATTTTGGACCAGCAAACTGTGCGTTTTCTTCTTGAACTCCGGCTGCAATCCAAACAGCTCACCAAAATTCCCTCCGCAAGCTCTTAAAATAGAGAATTATCATGAGGTAATGCCAAAGAACATGAAGTGTCCTTTTGAGAAGATGGTGAGCGATTGGAAACGGAGCCTTAAGAGAATCTGTATCCTGGAGAACATGTTCAAGACTGGCCTTCTTGGCAAGTTGTTTTTCATAATCTCAATTTCAGATTGAGACAAACGATGCTGGACGACGTAAAACACGTTCAAAACAGCGTAGACTTTCTGTACCTCCTTCTAAAGGAAAACTTCAGCGTTCCCCTCCTGTTCTCCATTCCTAAGGTGCTTCAACTGGAAAGATCTCCTGTTTTGTCGACCAGTTCAGAAAGAGGAAACGTTTCAACCATATTAAAGGAATCTCATTAGCATTTAAGTCTCTTTTTTTATCTTTCCGAGGCTGTGAACCGGGTTTCTGTTCGTTTGTTGTTTGTCTGGTATTGTAATGTATTGTATAATATTGCGTTGTATGCACTGTGCTTCAAATGTACTACCGGCTGTGCCTTTTTTGCGCGTGTAAGAATTGTGTATTTTCCTGCTTAAATACGTTTTTGTAACAGACGAAATTCCATTTCAATATTGGAAAGAAAAGCTTTGTAATAGCTTCGGTTTTATTTTTCATTAATGAATTGATTAAAAAATGTATTCTCGTATTGCTTTTATATTTTTTTGCTTTTCAAGAGTCAATAAAATGTGCCTTGTGTTTTTAAAATAAAAAGCATTGAATGCGACGCAACGTTCTCGCGTCTGAACGAACACCTTGCATTCGGGAAGAAATGCACACAGACACACAAACATAATAAACATACGACAGAGTTCGCTGTATGAAACAGACCATGTTTACTTCACTGATTAAGAGAAATAAATATCTGCAGTACAAAGAGTCAAAGGACTGTGAGCATCAGTGTTTCACGGAGCTTACAGGACAACACGCACTCCATGCGTCACGTATACACACACGCAATCACGCACACACCCACGCACGCGTCTCCAGAAACAATTGACTCCGATTCGACAATATTAATCAACATCTGTCAGTTCAAAAAAACAACAACAGTCATCTAAAATCTGATATCTTCTGCGTTCTTCATGTTTATAAATGCTGGGAAAAAAATTAATTGGTCCAATGCTGCTGTCAAAAAGTTTTTCGTTATTACTTTTTTCTTTTTATACACACAATATCGTTTTCTCTTCTGAATAAAATCAAGCACAAATGTGGAACAGTCGGACCCCAACATGCCACGTTAAGATACCATTATTCAAAGAAGGGTCAATATGTAACATTAAAAAAAAAAAAAATCCTCTTAATACTGTTAATGAAACTATCTTCATGGCCATCGCTTGCATGGAGCAAAGGGCTCTCTGTACAGTTCCAAATCTCCAACCTCACTTTCTCGCTCTTTTACAATCGTCGCATACACTCAAGCTACAGAGGAGCTCTATTAATAGAAGAAACTGGTTTTGATGATGCCTCAGGAGCTCTAACGGTAAAAGAAAAATTAAAAAGGCATCTTGCATACAAGCACTTCAGTTCTAATAGGATCACTCTGAATGAATGCAAAAGGAGAGATGGTCCGGTTCTCAGTTCAAATTGTTGAGGTCACAAAGTTCCTGCTGGTCCAGTGTTTGTTTTTTTCCCACCCTCGTTTTGCGTCTTTCTGAAGCCCACCTGGTCGAGATTGGTCCCTGGTTTGCTTGACGTGGCCTTTGAGGAACAAATCCACATATTTCTTGAAATGATAAGTTAAAATGTGAGGTTTTGGAATTAATATTTTGAGCGTCGCTCGGTTTGAAGCACAATCATCATGCCAGGAAAACCAAAAGCAAATTCAAAACACTCGTATAGGCATTCCGGGATATCCTGCTTTATTGGCACGTAAATGGCTTTCTAACACACACAAGAACACACACACTTTCCCACAGCAGCATCCGCGCACACACAGGCTTTGAGGTCATGGTCATTTGCTCTGTGTGGCAAGACAAACACACGGAAGCCACCGCAAAATCACAGAGCACACAAGCTCATAACAAACACACTGTATGAAACGGCAAAGCAGCACCTGCACAGACACACAGATAGAGTGCAGGTACCTGGGCGCATGATTGATGAAGGGCTGAGGCTTGTATTTGGGGAAGTTGTAGGATTTGAACTCTTCGATGGACGAGATGCCGGGCCAGTTGTCCTCTGTAGGTGTACCTGTTTCACACAAAGCCAAAACATCCATTAAACACTTTACTTTAGAGCCTGTCTTCATTTAGCACATAGCTAACACTTTCTAAACAGAGCTGATATTTATGTTTATGCTATGAACTGATATCGTGTCCAATTTTATAAATACAAAATGTTTAAAGTATCCACAATATCGATTAAAGAGCATTGCTAAAATATGATTTAAATTTATGCATTTAGCAGATGCCTTTATTAAAAGCAACTTGCACTGCTTTCAATGTATTTTTTTTAATCAGTTCATGCTTTCCCTGGGAATCAAAACCATGACCTTGGCACTGCTAGAACCATGTGGTACTGTTTGAGCTACAGTTAAAAAAATATATAGTTTGAATATAGCTTAAAAAATAGTTTAAAACCTCCTTTCCAGGTTCTTTTTTGCATCCACACTCCAGGATGCACAGTTAAACACATCAGGTGAGTGTCAGCCAGACAGGATTTCAGCTGAACTGTGGTAACCTACTGTACCATGTGATCTCACAGTTTCCATGCAAAAGTGTGTTTGTGTGGACAGCAAGCATGGCAGCTCAGATGGTTGCAGTTTGTTTTTTAAAGCAGGTGAGAAGCACTTCTGAGTCTGAACACCATGACACGTCTGGTCTGAGTGTGTGTGTGTGTTTGTGTTTAATGTCGTAATGTCTGGAGTTGAAGTGTGCGTTTCATCATGCAGGCTCTGAATTGAATCATTTAGTTGGAGAGCTGGGTGTGAGCATGTGGGTGTGTGTGTGTGTTTGCTCACCCAGTAATCTGAAGATTAGATGCAGCTCATCTTCAACGGTGGATCCTGGGAACAGCGGCCGACCTGCAGCCATTTCATAAAATATACATCCAACACCCCTGAGACAGAGAGAGGATAAGAAAGAGCATACAGGAGAGGACTGAATGTAAATGATGAATGTAAATAAACAGCGACAGACACACTCACCACATATCGATCTGTGTGGAGTACTCGGAGGATCCCAGTAGTACATCAGGAGGTCTGTACCATAAGGTCACCACCTCATTAGAGTAAGTCTTAGTGGGAACAGACTTGGCTCGTGCCAGACCTACAAACACACACAAACTTAAAATATAAATTATATATATATTGAATAAATCATAGACATTTTTATGTGCAGCAAAAAATAAATGAATAATATATTTTTAATGAAAAAGAAATTACATACAATATAAAATAAAATGTACATTTTGAATGTAAAATATTATAATATTAAAATAAAGTATATAAAATATATATTAAAATTTGTATGCATTTGAAATATTACACTTACTGTTTATATGTAGAATAAAATCAAAGTAAATTCATTTGTAAATTAATAAATTCATAATACAATGTATTTGTATTGTAAAATAAATTACATCAAATAAAATGTATATTTTAACTATATAAATATCATAATATTAAAATATAACTTGTATTTTAAAAAATATTTTTTATAATTATATTCATTTGAAATGTATAATAGTTAGTTTATACTTTTCTAATTGATGAAAATTAAAGAATTATATGAACTAATGAAACAAAGTACATAATATATACATTTGTAAATACATAAACGCATAATATATTATAATATATTTTTAATGACAACTTAGTTAAATATATAAAATTAAATAAAAAAATATATACAATTATATAAATATAATATAAAAATATGTATAACAAATTGCAAAATGCAGTTAGTATAATATACATTTCTAACTGATGAAAAATGAAGTTCATACTATATAAAATATATTACACTACATATTTGATCATTTATTTGACAGCATAGTGTTAAACATACCAAAGTCGGCCAGTTTGAGTTCACCCCTTTCATTGATGAGCAGGTTCTGTGGTTTCAGGTCCCGGTGCAGAACCTTTCGTTTGTGGCAGTACGCCAGTCCTCTCAAGATCTGGAACAGGAAAATCTACAACCACACATGGACTACAGGTTAGAAGACCAGAAACAGAATGTTTCATGTGTTGCATTGCACTGATAACAACAAACCAACCGTTCATGTTTTCTTAAATCCATCTGGTGCAAAACAAACAGATATGGGACAGACCTTAACGTTGTGCATGCTCATGATGTTTCCACAATCATCCATGTACTGCTTCAGATCCTTATCCTGCAGGAAGCCATCAGAGAACAAATAAATAAATGGAGTGAGCAAATGAAACAGAATGACACACAGAGGAGCAGTATGGGACGTTCACTCACCAGGTACTCAAAAACCAGAGTGAGGGATTTGTCCGTGTGGACAATATCATGAAGCGTGACGATGTTGGCGTGCTTTAAATCCTTCAATAATGACACTGAAAGAGAGAAAACGGCAGGATCGATCAGGGCAATATCAACATCAGTGTCTCTGCATCCAAAGGGGCTTTTAGGAGAGATGAAGAGAATGAGACACAGAGAGAGAGATTCCTCACCCTCTCTAATCGCCGTGCATGGAGCGCCCTCCTCGTGCTCCAACCGGATCTCTTTCAGAGCTACCAGGTTATCCGTCAGTTTGCTCCGCCCCTTGAAAACGGTGGCATACGTCCCCTACAATACAGTTACAGTAATGATTAGATTTCAGAATGCAAGTGTTTTGGTTCTCAGAAAATGTTTAATGTTCATCAAGGCTTTTTGTCGAAGTTATACACTAGGGATGTCGTTAACGGATTAATCATTTACTGACAAGTATCAATCAATGTTATTGGTTTAAAAAAATATAAGAAATAAAAATGAATGAATTCATAAATATTACTTTCCTACTGTATAAAAAAAGACAAAGAAGAAATATAAAATATCTTATGTACAGTAATTTCCTGAAATTTGTTAACCAATGCTATCAGTTAAATAAATAAATACATTTTAAAGTTTAATAAAAAAAATACTATTTTAACAAATAGTACTTATCTTATGTACATTCACACAAGTTTTACACTAGGAGTATATTCAATGGAGGTTCATCAAGGCTTTTTGTCGAAGTTATACACTAGGGATGTAGTTAACGGATTAATCATTTACTGACAAGTATCAATCAATGTTATTGGTTTAAAAAAATATAAGAAATAAAGTAAAATGAATGAATTCATAAATATTACTTTCCTACTGTATAAAAAAAGACAAAGAAGAAATATAAAATATCTTATGTACAGTAATTTCCTGAAATTTGTTAACCAATGCTATCAGTTAAATAAATAAATACATTTTAAAGTTTAATAAAAAAATACTATTTTAACAAATAGTACTTATCTTATGTACATTCACACAAGTTTTACACTAGGAGTATATTCAATGGATTTATTAATTACTGAAAAGTATTAAGCAATGTAATTGGTTTAAATGTTTTTTAAAAAAGTAAAAAAAAAACTGTTGTATCATCCACCGAACTATTAATTACTTAGTGCACTTTTCTGACCGGGCAAAGTAATGATGAAAGGTCAGGACTAGACACATCGTACCTCTCCCAACTTGTCCAGTTTGATGTAGGTCTCCAGTTTCCCAAAGCCGATTTCTGACTATAAAAAGAGAGAAGGCGAGAGAATGCTTCATTAATGCGATCTGGTTAATGCTGAACAGGCCTGCATGTGTTCAACAGACCTTATCAGTGAGAAACACGTGTCTGGAGTGTTGCTCGCTGTCTCTGATATCAGCAGCCAAAATCATTTCCCAGACAAAGCCATTAATCACACTCACAGTATTCAGACTCCCATGGGCACCAGAGGGCACCAGAATGCCAACATAAACCCCCTCTTCTTTACACACATTGAGGGTTGGAGGTGGGGACGACGTAGATGGATGACAGCTAAGAACAATGGATGCCAAGAAACTCAGACGCAAAAGCAGGGGGCTTTTCACATGCATGTATGTGGCCAACAGACAAAGAACATGGTATGTGTCTTTCTGCTCAACTGAGAGTACCACACAATGTTTGTAGCAACACACTGGGTTTCTCGTCCATGGGCCGGGTTTATCTGCAGCAGTCCATGTTGTTTTGAAAAGCTTGCTGTGGA
Source organism: Sinocyclocheilus grahami (assembly GCF_001515645.1). NCBI lineage: Eukaryota > Metazoa > Chordata > Actinopteri > Cypriniformes > Cyprinidae > Sinocyclocheilus > Sinocyclocheilus grahami. The sequence goes on from NW_015505212.1 coordinate 2,241,026, forward strand.
CTGTGTACTCATTAACTAGAGCTGAATATATTCTGCAGACGTAATATTTTACTCGCCCTAAAAATGTCCTTTAGTCATCCTCATGTCAATCCAAACTCCTTTGACATTCTTTCATCCACGGCGCACAAAAGAACTGTCTTTTGCATTCAATAAAGTATGTACCATGAGTTTTGAACCTTCAAAAAAGCACTTTAAAAGTTGTCCATTCGGCTTGTGCACTATATTTCTATAAGTCTCATAAAGGCATATTATAGTTTTGTGTGAGTTATTCTATGTGCTTCTCAAATCACATTCGATTAGATCACATTTTGTAACCAATCGTGGCCCACAAAGTTATTACACAGCTTCAAAACACCCATAATATAGTGCAAAAGCCGTATGGACAAATTTTGGAAATTTGAGAGAATTGCTATTTTTTTTTTTGTGGAAAACTTATTTTTATATCTTTTATTGGATATAATCATTATATTTTTTTAATAGATTTTTAAAAATAAATATATCTTCAAATTTTGTGGTGAAATAGGACCTGTATTAGCAACACAGAATAGAGCAAATAATTGTGTTTTTTAGGAGTTTGACCGATCCTGGTTATTGTATGATTTCATTGCATTGATTAATAAAAACATCTTAGACATGTGCAAAAAAATGATTTGGTACATGAGGGTGATTAAATGCTGACAGAATTTTCATTTTCAGATGAACTGTCCCTTTAAATGGATGTAAAACACACTATATTATGCATTTCACAGACAGCACTTGATTTAAAATTATGGTTTAAAAGTTTGTGGTCAGTAATTTTTTCTGGTTTTGAGAGAAGTTTCTTTCCTCACCAAGGCTGCATTTATTTGATCAAAAATACAGTAAAGCAGTAATATTTTTGCAAAATATTATTAAAATGTAAATATTTTCTATTTGAATATATTTTACAATTGTATTCATTTTTGTTATATTTTCAGCATGATTACTCCAGTCTTCAGTGTCACATGATCTTTCAGAAATCATTCACATATGCTGATTTGCTGCTCAGGAAATATTTCTGTTTATCAATGTTGAAATCAGTAGTGCTGGTTAATATTTTGTAACATTATAAATGTCTTTCCTGTCACTTTTGATCAATTTAATGCATATTTTGCAAATTAAAAGTATTATTACTGACTGCAAACTTTTGAACGATAATGTACATTTATCTTTCTCATTGTTAAAACCAAATTCTCTCAGCATGACAATGGCTTGCTGTTTGACAGCCGTTGTCATAGTTTTAACCCTGCCAGATTAAATCATTTACATAAACCTTATTGTTTCAACACAATGTGGAATTTATTCATCTTGGACACCATGATCCCACAGCCATTCATGTCAGAAGAGAAACTTAATGTTGAGTCGTGTTGCTATGCAGCATGGTTGCTAGTAGGTAGATATCCCATCATGCTCAAACAAAGAGACGCATGGTATATTATGAAACGTGATTTATTTGTGTCTGAGATAAAATGCTACTTCAACGAGGAGGTGTGTCATGTTTATGTGGTTTATAGAAAGTATGAGACAAATATGACAGCATTAGAAGGTAAACCACGTTTAATGTCATTAAACCTTTGATAAAGATGATGAAGGGTTGATTCACGCAAACTCACCAGCGAGGCTCTACGTGACCGTCGGCTGAGGGGTTGGTCAAACGGCGGGCTGCTCAGCTGCAGCTTTTCCAGGTAGCCGTCAGGAATCCGGATATCAGCAGGCAAAGACAAGCGTTTATTCAGGTCCTGAGAATCAAATCACACACACATAAGCAAACAAGTCAGTCGCGAGGGACAAAATAAGCTCAGTTCTTATCAAAGTAGGAATCAGATTAATAACTGACGCTTGGTGACTTCATTTGGTATGCGCGTCTCGTCTGAGAGAAATGTGTGTGTGCTTGTTTTAAATAAGCGTGACTTCATAAAGCCATTCTCAAACCAAAGCATTAGCATCTCCCATAAAACGCTTTAAGTCACGCTTTAAGTCTCCTCTATTTACATTTCTCTCTTCAAGTACAATACTTGTACACAACTATTGAACCAATGAGATTATTTCAATACTTGTGTACAAGTAGAGGTTGAAAGAGGAGTGAATCATTTCACACTAAAATCAAAAGAAAAAACTATGATATTTTGCATTATGACTTTTTTAATAACATTAAAATGAGCACATTAATCTTAAATTAAGCACATTTACCCCCACAATTCTCATTACTTTAATGCAAAATAAAACAATTTGTGCTACTATTTAAAGTTTAGACAAGACAATTTTCATAACTGTCACAGTGATGAGAATCAATGAATTTGAGAATAATGAAAATTACAAAATAAAACATCCAGATGCATGACAGAGTATTTAGGAAATAACAATAAAAAATAACAATACATTTTTTTTTTAATAAATAATAAAATCTCTCAAACATTTATGCAAAAAATGCTTGTAATACTTAGTAATAATAGTAAATTATGCATTATTACAAGAAACTAACCGTCTAAGCCTTGGTAATATATTTTTAAACCAATTAAAGTATAACAAATTCTATAATGACAAACTTCAAATGGATACATAATTTTATTATTTATTATTTATTATGTAACTATTATATAAATTAATTATATATATATTTTTTTTATATATATATGGATATTATTTTATGTTATTACATGTTACAGTAATGAGATTTTGGTGGTAAAACTAGCTTAAATGCCCTGAAAATAATGTGATAAATACATAACAGTAAACTACATCCTTAAAGAAATTTCTTATGCAATTTCTCTTTATTCCCCTCTTAATGTTTAAGGAGTAAAATGTGGCCTGACAACTCTTCATGAGATTCACCTATATATTGTTAAATTATATCTACATATTTATTGGCTTTTAAACTGTGTATGTAGTTGCAGTGACCCAATTCATACGGCAGGGGGCAAAAACACCAGAGACAGCGAGAGTGAGGAACACATGCCCAAATAACTAGCTTGGACTGAGGTTTGCAATTAAAACCCCAGAATAAGAAGCTTTAAATGCTTTATGTAGCAAGAGTGTGACGTGAATGTCTTGAAGTAGTCAGGTTAATTCTGATAATAAAAACAAATGAGCTTTTCTATTTCAAAACCCTCTATCAATGTTATTCAAACCCTCTTTTAAACAATGTTCTGCAGAGAAAAGAATCGAAAAAGTGGAAATAGAACGAGTAAGAACACAAAGACAGAATCCATTCCTTTCAGATGCTTGTGTGCAGTAAGACAGAAAGCCAGTTACTAATAGCAAAGAGCAGACCAACCTTGCTAGACAGACACAGATGTTTATGATTCGAAAATCACAGTCTGACACTGTATGAACCAAATGCGACGCCTGTTTCCAGTGGTTTTTTGAAGTCCAATACGTAGTTATGAGAAGCGGGATTTTGAACCAATGAGATTTCACAGTGGGCAGGGCTATGTAATATATTAGCCTAGACAAAGAACCAAAATATTTTGACAAAAAAGAAACCAGTTTGATTTACAAAATGTTCTGTTATTTGTTGTGGTTGTGGCTGAAACTAGGTAATTGACGTTTAACACCTAAGAGCTCTTGAACTGCAGAAGTTCCTCTTATATACTATCTGCACCTGCCCACAAAACTAAGGTCGACCGATGTATCGGTTTTGCCGATTAATCGGCACCGATAGTTGATTGCTGGAACTATCGGCAAAAATCCATGCCGATAGTTTTTCCGGGTTGCGTCCAATGCTGGAGTGGCTGAGAAGCTCCGCTGTCATCATACAGCCGGAGAGCGAGAGCGGCCTCTAGAGGCAAATCACTGTTGCCACGTGCTGTTTGTTTTGACATGTGACACTGCGCGCTGCAGAGCGGGACACTTCAGATGTGCGGATTTAAAACGGACAACGAAATGGTGTGTACACATCATACTGTAGTGCATGTTTTCACGGCATTACCAAGTAATTAATTTGTTGACTAGATGCAGCATTAGTGGAGAAACAACAGCAGAATGTTGCTATCGAGGCTGAGAGGACGCGAACATTAGCAGCACCACAAATGGTTAAAACGTGACCAAAACTCACGCAAGTCTGACCCAAATGTTTAAAGTCACGATTGTTACCATATATATTTGAATTAGTTTATCCAGCTGGTCACATTAATGCATTTGTTATCCAGCGAAGTTCCAGATTTAAAGCTGTGATGTGAGAAAGCAAACATGTTCCTTCAGTCAGAGAGCGCCATTCACACTGTTTTACATTAAATTACATTATATTTGTCCTAAATCGTTGCTAATGTACATTATGACTTCCCCCTAGGCTGTAAAATAGTGTATTGTGCATTTCACAGTGAAACGTTTGTCTTTCTGTGGCTCTAATAAAGTCTGTATGCTTCATATAGAGAGCTATAATATAGACTGCGCTTTTTCTTTCCGTTTTGCTGTTTTTTTAAAGACCGAACTTCAGACTCAATGCCGCTTTTTTTTGTTCATTCTTGAGGTGAACTTTCGCCCGTTTGGTGATTAAATAAACTGAACGCCGCTTGAACTGAATGTGCCGCGTCCGGTATGTGACTGCCATATTTTGTTATTTTGAATAGATGATCATCACATGTTCTAGAATAGAATCAATTAAAGTGTGTGAGTATACATCCAATAACCTCCTATGTATGCATGTAATTTCAATGCTATGGCCTTTGTGTAGATATTTAAAGATGGCCGTCTAGTTAGTGTGTTAATTTCAACAAATGCATTTTTAATCATTAATAATTTTGAAGTTGCTTTTGTTAACATTAGTTAATGAAATATGAACTAACTTTAATGATCAATATATAATTAACATTATTATTCATGTACAAAGTATGATTCAGTACCGTTTTTTTTTATATAGTAAAGCACTATTTTAGTTTTCGTTTAGTATCTATCGCTCTATCTATCTAAAACTATCGGTTGATTAACCTCTACACAAAACCTCCAGATTTTTCAAGAACCGGCATGGAGGAAGGGGAAGAGAAAAGCCAACAAACAGGACGTGGGAGAAAATAGGGGAGGATGAGAGAGAAAACACACCAGAGGAATCCCTCCACCCACACAAGGCCAAAAATAAAGCTCTTAGTAGTGACACATCACCCAGTCTGAAGCTTTCAAGGTAATGCACCCATGCCATGCTTTCTGCTTCCTCCTGTGAATAAGTGAGCTTGTGGCAGGTTTGTGCTGCTGATTAATTTATGGCCACATGCGGTCTGTCTTACCTCCATGGATATGCGCCGGTGAGATCTGCTGCGGAGACACACGCCGGTGGGTGATTGCACTTCGTCCGAGGACGTCCCTGAGGCCTGATCGCTCTCTCCATCTGAACCCATCTTCAGATTCTCATGAACAATGTCTGGGCAAGAGGAATAGGAGGTTAGAAAATGAAAATGTGTGATATATGTGGTGTGAGGTCCTGCTGCTCTAATGGATGAGTGAAGGAAAGAGTTTCTTTGAGTGTATACACATGTACATGGCGGAATCTCAATACTTGCAATAGTTCCCATATACTTACAGTACTACACAAATAAAGGAACGCATGTTTGATTATAGTTAGGCAATTCCATGCGATGAATTTGTTTTAATACCACAAGCCTTTCTGTCGCAAAGTGTAAGCATTTACAAGTACATTTTTATGCTGCTTTTAATTTATTCTGAAAAAAAAAAAAGGATTTAATTCAATTTATTTTTGACCATTATTGGACATTTTTTAAACTAAGATACCAGCCCTCTATTTGACTTTTCAATTTGTAATGAGAATTTGAGAAATAAAATAAATTAATTAATTAAATTAAATACAATTTTGAAGGAGTGTGATTTAAAAATAAACAAACTGTGATTTTTAAAAATTATTTAATTTTTTTTTTAATTATTAACTTTTTATTATATATTTAATTTCACAATTTGACCAATAAATGAAAATATTTAATATTTAAAATGCATGTTAATGGATATATGTAATATTTAAAATGGTTTGATTCTAGTTTGAAAACTTAGATGTGAATTTAAAAAAAATAAAATAAATTGCTTTTAAAAATAGTAACTTATCATAATAAGGCATTTACCAATTGCTTTCTTAATCCAAAAGAAAGTCATCAAATAGTTGATCACAAGGAGACTTTTGAATTAATTTTAAGACCAGCCCCTTTTACACATTACCATTACATCATTTTGTGGTTAATATCAGCTTTAAAAAAATCTGAAAAACTATTTTTAACATACTATGGTTTGGGACACACTAAACTGACTATGTAGGATAGATAGTGTTTGTGTGTGTGTGTGTGTTGGAAATACAGCATGTGATTCCTCCATTTCAATGAAAGACCTTATTCATCCTCATTCCCTTTAAAAACACACACATTCATACCTGTGTACATAAAGTGACATACCCACCGCATATCAGGCTGAACGTCTGTTAATAATTTTCCTGCAGTTCTTGATATTCATGAAAACCAGTCAAACATGACACTGACACACACGCTCTATTCACATCCACCTATGCCACGATTCCTGAGAAAGACACGGATTACACCGAGAACCAGAACATTGTGAAGGGATATGCACTGTCCCATGTGCTTTTTGTTTATACAGCACTTGTGTGAATTATGTCCTCAACTCTTCTCTATTACATAAAAGTATGATCCGGCTTATCGGAGTTGGCCTATGGGCCAAATCATGATGTAATCAGGGTTTAAAAAAAAACACATGCACATTTTCAAATTGAAAACCAGCAGCCGGGAATTAAGAGTCCCGTCCAGTCAACACGTGTTCATGTGCATGTGCATGTACGTGCAGCCTTTTAGTACTTGGAAAAGGGGTGGCCTAAAAGCAACAGAAAATAAAGCTGTTCCGGAAGAAAAGAGATTATATTCCTGCATAAAAGAGTGCTGGGAACTGGAAAAAGTCTAAAAGTGTGGTCGTGACTCTGTAGTTTTATGGCAGGCTGTTTGCTGCCGTATGGCCCCCTTCTCCCTCACCTCATAAGGAGGAGTCCCCCAAGGGTGACATATCGGCCCTGGCCGAGGCAGTAAAAAAGTACCTAACCTGAGGGCCATCCATTACGGCACAGCTGTCTACTGTTTGTCCGCTCTGATGTCTTTAGACCAGAGGGAGAGAGGTGAATCTTGCAGAAACTGTCTGGAAAAGTCCAAGACATTTCAGATTATGAGATCACACACACTAACAGAGAAACGTTCATGGATCGAAGAAGAGTGTTTGTTTTTGCTTTGTAATAAGAGTTTGGCACAAACGCGATTCATTCACTTGGTGAGCATAACCGTTTTTTTACAGCTCTGTGACACAACCCGTCAAAAGGCTTATATAAACGCCACAGAATAAGCCTTAAAAGTTCTCAGAGGTGCAACAGCGCATTCATATGTTTTCAAAGCAGAGTGCAAATGGCTGTGCATTTATTTGTGTTTTTAACTCAATGGGAGTGAAATGAATCTGTCTGAACGCGAAGCTGTGTGTGTTGTACGTCTTCCCCTCTTCCCCCTCCGCTTCGCTGCGCACCACGCCCCCTTTTTTAGCGTTTTTTTAAAACTGTGGTGAGAACTAACCAGTGCTGAAAAGGGGGGTTTCATGACCCTTTAATATACTGAATTTAATGTATTCTGAATATAAAATAAAGTGAAAATAACATAAGCACAAAGGCAGCTAATCTGCACACATGCATTTGTTGCCCAATAAAATAAATAACTGGAATTAAATAAATTAATTTTTGACCATTTTAGACTTTTTAAAGCCAAGGTAGCAACCTCGCTAGACAGATATATGTATATGATTCGAAAATCACAGTCTGACACTTTATGAATCAAATGGTAATGAGAATTTGAGTAAAAAAATAAATAAAAAACACACAAAATAAAATAGAAACAAATAACCAATAATGAGAATTTGAGGGAAAATAAATTAAAATAAACTAATAAAAATAACTGGCAATGAAAATTTGAAGGACAATAATAAATAGGTAATTTGGGGGGAAATGCCCTCAGTTGTCTTGGAAAAAATTAAATAGTTTATGAATGAATGAATTAATAAATAAATAAACGTAATTACATTATTTTTTGTCTATTTTTTTTAAGACAAGGTACCAGTCCTCTGTTTGGCTTTTTAATTGATAATGAGAAAATGAAATGAAATAAAAAAATAAAAATAAAATAAAATGTGGGAAATGTGATTAATTTTATTAATTGAAAAATCTTAATGCTATGATTAGGCTTCATTGTATATGCAAAAAATATATATATATATATTTTTTCTTTTTTTAATCTTTCGACTTTGAGGTGAAACGTGACCTGGACATTTCTTCTTAGAGAGATGAGGAGAGATCAAGTTTCATGACTAGTAACCGCTGTGGCCTCATTTCTGCATCCCGTTACACCAATGAAGTCTTTGAAACAGCGAGACGGTGTGTGTGGAGGTGTGAAAGTGCAGGTAATGTGCCCTTTTTAATCTGACATATTGTGAGGTAACGAGTCGCTCTGCCAAATCACGCCATTTCCCTCCATTCACTCTCCCTTTCCTGCCTTTCATCTTCTTCCACCTCCTCCTCTCAACATCAGAAGCGCAGTGCTCTTTCATTCCGTCAAGCCCGAGACAGCCTCACTTGTAATTTTGCCGCAAGTCATCTGTCTGCCTCACCCCATCGCTCCAGTTTCTGCTCTCCTCCGGCCTTCTTTTACACACTAAAGCTGTGAAAGTTTAGAATGCGCAGTGTTCTACTTTTCCCAAAAAAAAAAAAGTGTGGCACGGAAAAATCCTGCAAGAACGAAAGTGGGTCAAACTCTAATAAACTCCAGACTGTCTTTGAAATCGCTCTGACTTGAAATGCATCCTATTTGAGGAAACTCAAGATGATAATTTATCGAATGCATTTACATCACAGCTTACAAATTCCACAATCTATGCCAAATAAAAAAACAGCCGCTCTCTGACATCACTGTTAACAGATAAGACTGTGGGAATGGGGGCCGGACGCGTCTGGACTTGTGTCTGAGATGGTCTACTGTTTGTCCGCTCTGATGTCTTTAGACCAGAGGGAGAGAGGTGAATCTTGCAGAAACTGTCTGGAAAAGTCCAAGACATTTCAGATTATGAGATCACACACACTAACAGAGAAACGTTCATGGATCGAAGAAGAGTGTTTGTTTTTGCTTTGTAATAAGAGTTTGGCACAAACGCGATTCATTCACTTGGTGAGCATAACCGTTTTTTTACAGCTCTGTGACACAACCCGTCAAAAGGCTTATATAAACGCCACAGAATAAGCCTTAAAAGTTCTCAGAGGTGCAACAGCGCATTCATATGTTTTCAAAGCAGAGTGCAAATGGCTGTGCATTTATTTGTGTTTTTAACTCAATGGGAGTGAAATGAATCTGTCTGAACGCGAAGCTGTGTGTGTTGTACGTCTTCCCCTCTTCCCCCTCCGCTTCGCTGCGCACCACGCCCCCTTTTTTAGCGTTTTTTTAAAACTGTGGTGAGAACTAACCAGTGCTGAAAAGGGGGGTTTCATGACCCTTTAATATACTGAATTTAATGTATTCTGAATATAAAATAAAGTGAAAATAACATAAGCACAAAGGCAGCTAATCTGCACACATGCATTTGTTGCCCAATAAAATAAATAACTGGAATTAAATAAATTAATTTTTGACCATTTTAGACTTTTTAAAGCCAAGGTAGCAACCTCGCTAGACAGATATATGTATATGATTCGAAAATCACAGTCTGACACTTTATGAATCAAATGGTAATGAGAATTTGAGTAAAAAAATAAATAAAAAACACACAAAATAAAATAGAAACAAATAACCAATAATGAGAATTTGAGGGAAAATAAATTAAAATAAACTAATAAAAATAACTGGCAATGAAAATTTGAAGGACAATAATAAATAGGTAATTTGGGGGGAAATGCCCTCAGTTGTCTTGGAAAAAATTAAATAGTTTATGAATGAATGAATTAATAAATAAATAAACGTAATTACATTATTTTTTGTCTATTTTTTTTAAGACAAGGTACCAGTCCTCTGTTTGGCTTTTTAATTGATAATGAGAAAATGAAATGAAATAAAAAAATAAAAATAAAATAAAATGTGGGAAATGTGATTAATTTTATTAATTGAAAAATCTTAATGCTATGATTAGGCTTCATTGTATATGCAAAAAATATATATATATTTTTTTTTTCTTTTTTTAATCTTTCGACTTTGAGGTGAAACGTGACCTGGACATTTCTTCTTAGAGAGATGAGGAGAGATCAAGTTTCATGACTAGTAACCGCTGTGGCCTCATTTCTGCATCCCGTTACACCAATGAAGTCTTTGAAACAGCGAGACGGTGTGTGTGGAGGTGTGAAAGTGCAGGTAATGTGCCCTTTTTAATCTGACATATTGTGAGGTAACGAGTCGCTCTGCCAAATCACGCCATTTCCCTCCATTCACTCTCCCTTTCCTGCCTTTCATCTTCTTCCACCTCCTCCTCTCAACATCAGAAGCGCAGTGCTCTTTCATTCCGTCAAGCCCGAGACAGCCTCACTTGTAATTTTGCCGCAAGTCATCTGTCTGCCTCACCCCATCGCTCCAGTTTCTGCTCTCCTCCGGCCTTCTTTTACACACTAAAGCTGTGAAAGTTTAGAATGCGCAGTGTTCTACTTTTCCCAAAAAAAAAAAAGTGTGGCACGGAAAAATCCTGCAAGAACGAAAGTGGGTCAAACTCTAATAAACTCCAGACTGTCTTTGAAAACGCTCTGACTTGAAATGCATCCTATTTGAGGAAACTCAAGATGATAATTTATCGAACGCAAGTCATCTGTCTGCCTCCCCCCATCGCTCCAGTTTCTGCTCTCCTCCGGCCTTCTTTTACACACTAAAGCTGTGAAAGTTTAGAATGCGCAGTGTTCTACTTTTCCAAAAAAAAAAAGAAAGTGTGGCAAGGAAAAATCCTGCAAGAACGAAAGTGGGTCAAACTCTAATAAACTCCAGACTGTCTTTGAAATCGCTCTGACTTGAAATGCATCCTATTTGAGGAAACTCAAGATGATAATTTATCGAATGCATTTACATCACAGCTTACAAATTCCACAATCTATGCCAAATAAAAAAACAGCCGCTCTCTGACATCACTGTTAACAGATAAGACTGTGGGAATGGGGGCCGGACGCGTCTGGACTTGTGTCTGAGATGCTGGTAAATAATAACCTCATGTATGGGAAGCTCCACACATGAACACAGAGAGCAGCTGGACGGAACCCTTCAACTGTGACACACACTTCTTTTTCCGATCGCCTCCCACTAACCTTCTCCTGACTCACTTCCTGTCAGTGTGTGTGTGAACGCCCACATATGCAGTTGCACGCATGCACACCGGGGTTAGACATGACTGCTCCCATGACGACAGGGAGATAAGGTTGAGCGGCCCACATGACTGATCATTTAATATAACTGTAAACATTTTTAGAAAGAAGGGTTTCTTGCTGGCAGTCAAACAAAATTAGCCAATAAAGTGAAAGTGGGTGTGGTCTTAGCAAATTTGGGATTGGTTGTAGGTGAGGGCGACCTGGGTAATTTTGACAAGCAATGTATGGCTCTATCCACACCACATTCCCCAAAAATGATCTATCATTAACCAACCCAAAAGATTGAGCCACATATTTAAAATATTAATACTAATACATCATCAGAACGACAATTATTTTAAAAAGTCAATGAACCTAAATGACATGAAAGTATAAAATACTATATTTTTTTCTAGTTTGATGTCGATATTTCTTTATATTCTGAAAAAACAACAACAAAAAGTTTAGTTGCCCTGAATTATAAATAAAATATAATAATAAAAGTAATCCTAAAAAGGTTTTGAAAAGGTGAAAAAGTTTGCAAAATAAAAATAACTGAATTGAATTACATTCTAATTAAGAAATTGCAATTGTATTAAAATGAACAACATTCTGCGGTAACTAAATTAAATTAAACGATATTTAATCAATATATATTTATAATAATAATAATCAAATTTGTACTATTAATCCTAAAAAAAAGAAACATTAAAAAAGTTTTTAAATAAAATTCAATATTAAAATGAATGAAATGTAATTAAATTCTAATAATATAATATTTTATTAAAATGAACATTAATAACAACAATAACAATATTATAATTATAATAATGATCATTAATCCTGAAAAATTAAACATTAAAAGTTGATATTAATATTAAAATAATTACATTAACAAAAATTAAATGTAATTATAATTACCATAATTCTAAAAAAAGCTTTTATTAAAATGATTGAAATCCTATAATAACCGTCTAGAATTATTTAAATTCTGTAATAACTGTTAATTTATAATAAGAAATGTTATACGATTACAATTATTAAAATGTTTAAATATTACTACAATTCATATCCAGTTTTTGATGTTTTGTCAAGTCCAATGCAATGGATTATTGCTGCACATTATATTGAACAGTCTGAAGAAATGCATGTAACAGATGCATTTTTTCTTTTTAAAGAAACATGTTTCATGCTGAATCCTTCTGAATAGGTCTTTAAATGGTGACCCTTGAAAACAGCCTGTAACGTGTGTTATGATTGGTCACTCACCGAGACGGCTGCCGTTTCGAGGCATGGCCATGAAGGACCCCAGACTGCCCCCGATGACACTGTGCGGTCGGCGCAGGGGAGGCTTCTTAAAGGAGCCCGTGTACTGGTGCAAAAACGAGTGCATGCTGTGGGAGGAGGGCGGCCGGCCATTCCTCACGATGGGCTCTGAAATAACAACGAGACCTCCATCAATACACATAAAACATCTGTGTAATTGCATGAATAGACGTATATCCTCACAGGTGCGAATCAGTGACGTCACGTGCAAACAACCTATACTCAAGTTTTAATCAAAAGGCGAGTTAATCATTAAATAGCTGTTGATATGACAACATATGAACCAATAGAACCATTGTTGACACACATGTGCCATCAGATAAAATATAAACTGCAAATATTAACTTTAATCAACGACTGTAGAGGTTATATGACCAGCTCACTGCTTGTGTGTGTTCATGTCCCTCCCACCTGTTCCTGCTCACACTAGGGGTTGAACGACTTCTGATTTTTTTTAAAGTCGACTTTTATGCGATGAAGTCGACTAGTCGCTGATGACGTCATTAATGAACAAATAGGAGCTGGAGCTGTGATAAACACCTTGTGCACAGCTATGGCATATGACACAGCGCTGCTCACATGGCTATTGCTCCTATTACTAGGGATGTAACGATTAACCGCGAGCCGGTAGAAAATCGATTTAAATATGTGACGATTCAAATCGGTTGAGAGGCTAAACAAATCACGATTCAATTAGGGGTAGGAGTTTATATGCATGTATGTCTGAGGGAAACTTACTGTCTTTAGAAAAGTTTAGATGGTATTTTTTATTTTCCTCTTGCCTCTATATAATGCATATTAAAGTTCATATGTGCAGTGCTGCTTTGTTTACAGCGGAAACCAAGAAAACGCTTTAATTAATTCTTAATCATGATTAAAATGCAGTGGTTGCCTGCCTCTAATTTTAAATGGAAAGAGCACAGACAAAGCCTTATTTTGTTTATATGAAGAGATTTATTTTATTTGCATTATTTGATTTGGGGCTTGTTTAAACATTTAAATTTTGTTTTGTTATTTACATTATATTTAAATTTTGTCATTTAGCAGACACTTTTATCCAAAGCGACTTACAAATGAGGACAATAGAAGCAATCAAAACCAACAAAAGAGCAATAATATGCAAGTGCTATATTAGTATATTATTTGGGCATATATTATTATACAATAAGTGACATGGGATTCTATTTTAGGAACGGCTCACACTAGGGGTTGAACGACTTCTGATTTTTTTTAAAGTCGACTTTTATGCGATGAAGTCGACTAGTCGCTGATGACGTCATTAATGAACAAATAGGAGCTGGAGCTGTGATAAACACCTTGTGCACAGCTATGGCATATGACACAGCGCTGCTCACATGGCTATTGCTCCTATTACTAGGGATGTAACGATTAACCGCGAGCCGGTAGAAAATCGATTTAAATATGTGACGATTCAAATCGGTTGAGAGGCTAAACAAATCACGATTCAATTAGGGGTAGGAGTTTATATGCATGTATGTCTGAGGGAAACTTACTGTCTTTAGAAAAGTTTAGATGGTATTTTTTATTTTCCTCTTGCCTCTATATAATGCATATTAAAGTTCATATGTGCAGTGCTGCTTTGTTTACAGCGGAAACCAAGAAAACGCTTTAATTAATTCTTAATCATGATTAAAATGCAGTGGTTGCCTGCCTCTAATTTTAAATGGAAAGAGCACAGACAAAGCCTTATTTTGTTTATATGAAGAGATTTATTTTATTTGCATTATTTGATTTGGGGCTTGTTTAAACATTTAAATTTTGTTTTGTTATTTACATTATATTTAAATTTTGTCATTTAGCAGACACTTTTATCCAAAGCGACTTACAAATGAGGACAATAGAAGCAATCAAAACCAACAAAAGAGCAATAATATGCAAGTGCTATATTAGTATATTATTTGGGCATATATTATTATACAATAAGTGACATGGGATTCTATTTTAGGAACGGTTTTTATTTTCTGCGACGTCTCGGCAGGAACAACATACAAAATATGACAGTGATAATCTCAGGTAATGATTATGTGCTTTATTCAATGTTAAAAGTCAAAATCAAAACAAAATCAAGACTTTGGAAAAGAGCATAATAGGACCCCTTTAAGTTTCTGTTTATTTCAGTCACTTTTTATAACATTGAACTCAAAAATTGAGAAAAGTATATAGGTATAAGGGCTAAATCTAAGATATATAACCATTTTGGGTCAAATTTGATTAAAAGATTTACAAACAATTTAAAATTGCGTCACAACGACCAAAGAGAAAAATAATATTTTTTGCGATTTTATGAGAAAAACTCCCCTGAACATTTGCTTAAACTGGACTGGTTTAAATATTGACAATGTCAAAATTTTGTTTGGTGTATTTTATACTGAAAACAAAGATAAAAGAAAGGGCAAAGTCAAAAACGCAACTGCGGTCTAAAACAATTTAACTTCTAAAATGACTGAAACAAAACAATAACAATAACAAAACACCAAAACAAAAACAAGCTAAACAAAAAACAAACAAACAAAAAAAAAAAACAGGTAGGCTTGATTTTATGCTTTGGGGTTTAGAATAAAGGGGTAAAGTCAAAATGCAGTTGTTCACACAAACCATTTTACTTCTAACATAATTGAAACAAAAGCAAAAGCAAAACCAAACCAAACCTAACCAAAAAACTAAGTACAAAACAAAAAACAAAACAGGCTTGATTTTATTCTTTGGGGTTTGACTGCAATGTAAAAACTGGTCTCTTTATAAAGTTTGGAGGGGGATAGGAGGGTGTCAGCAAAAATGGAAAGCCATTTCATAGGCAGAGCGAGTTATTATGCTGTGATGAAAGATTACGAAGGCAATCAGTGTTGTTTGCAGACTCTGTTCTGATGCCTGAGCATGAAATGCTGATGGTGTTGTATCTTCATGTATTCAGAGAGCGTTCTCTTTTTCGCTGTGGTCGCTCTCTCTCTCATATCTTCCCACACCACAGCTGTGTCTCTCATTACAACAGGTCTTTCAACCTGCTTACTAAGGACAATCCAACAAAACACCAGCCTTTCACGCGCGCAGGGCTCAGTGTGGCGCAGGTCTGATCCATCCGAGCCCATGTGGTAAAGTTCCACTCACGGCCAGCTGCGCACAGGGACTTTATTTCCATACAAGCATCATGGAAACTCCGGAATGTTCCACGGCCGACGCCATGGTAACGCTCAACCGGTCTGGCCGTGACGATATGTCATACTGTCAGATGCAGGAGCGTCCCGCCGACAGCATCGGTGGGTGTGCGGTTACGACAAAATAGTGGAATTTGGACAGACATGAGCTATTTTTCACACTACTGAGAAAATATCATGATCATTTTTTCAGTGCGCAAGTATATAAAATGTAAACTCTATGCCTATCCTGTCTTGTTGCTAAGCAACAGTGCTCCTGAGGAAAATATTTCATGTCAGCAGAAGCTCTTGGGCCCAAAGCTAGGTTGGGTCTATGGTTGGCGTGCCGACAGTCTCCAGTGACAGGCTCTTAGGGGTCTTTGTGCAGCACCCTGACAGCTATTCCTGGTACCAAAATGAACACAGGCAGACATAAATTCACTCTCTTTCTTCCTTATTGAGATGGAGCATGTCTTCAGAGTGTGTTCGAAATGTGAAGCACAAATAAACACAAAACCACACTCATGACTAAAGAATAAGTTTAGAAAGGCAGATGGTGCACACGACTGTTCTGTCCTGTTCTGGCAGCACCAGACTACAAACATAAAAAACAAAACAAACACTGGCTGAAATTTAAGGAAGCAGTACAGAAAAACAACCAGTCCATGTATCCTCCTTTTTCATATAGTATCCATGTCTTTGTGATATTTAGTGAAGACATTTTGATAAAAATTTAGTATGATTAATAATAAACAGCAAACAAATTAAAGCATTTATTTACAATAAGAATAATAACATATTATATATTCATTTTCATATATAAAAATATATTCATTCATATATAGAATTTATATATGTAAGTGATGATGTATATCCAGCCGGTTATCTCATCTCAGAATAAACCCCGACAGGGAGATCAGGACCCCGATGCGAAGCGGAGGCTGAGATAACAACCGGCTGAGATATCCAGTACATTATCCCGCTTATTACACGGCTACTTGTCTCAAGTAAATTAGACACGAAATATTGACTTGAGTTGAAATATTTTATTAGCTCTTACGCAAAGCTTCCGCGAGGAAAAACAGTTCCTAACAAACTGCTTTGAGCCTTTTGAAGTCAGACAATATGAACATTTAAGGCATAATGTGCAGTCGTATCACTAATTACAATAAACAGTTGTTCTTACCGTATATGCTGAAATTAATGCTGAAGCCCTCCATTGTAACACACGGTGGTTAAGTGTTTTCAGTCACAAGATGGTGCCAGACATTCAATGATAGCGGAGTGACTCGTTAAGCATATAAGTAGTACCGGTCAAGATAACTCGTAGTACCCGGATGAGCGTGCGTTATTCAATTTGGCGGTTGTTATCTGGGAGTAACATACCGCTGGATGGCGCGATTGACCAATCAGAATCAAATATTCCACAGAGCCGTGTAATAAATATATATCAGGGGTTGCACCGACCAATCGACTAGTCGACTTCAATGCTCTCCCATGATGCTTTAAGCTTGACGTCGACTAGTTGCTGGTCCTATAGAGGGCGCAACAGGATAAGAAATCTTGGAAGGACTTCCACATTTACGCTCCGTTTCCAAACAGTTAAAATAACAAATAAATGCATACTCTGAAAGCGCTCCACAAGACATGTGATTATATTACTGGATGCTTGAAATTGAACGGGAGAATGCACGTTCTAATTTAATGCGCTGCTGGACTGTAACACACACACACACACACATTACAGACAGTAGCTCGTACATCACGTGCAGATCGTGCGCACAGAATCATTCAGATGGCGCCAGAGAGGATTTTCTTTATATCTCATATATAAAAATACAAGTTATTAAAAATGTTACTATGTAAATACTAATTTACAAAATGCATAAAATAAACATTTTTAAAAATCCCAGCTACCACACGTTACCTATTATTATTATATATTTATTTATATGGGGACAATAAAGAAATTTGATTTCACAGATTTGGCCATTTTTTAAATGAAACCCCAAAATGTTTGTGTGTGCTATTTTGCACACATGCACATATTAAAAGAAAAAAAACAATTTAGAGAATCCAGATTCGGTTTCTTCCATGTTAAGCTGTGCCTCCTGCATTTGGCATGTTGCTGACTGCATATATGGCTGCACATTAAAAAATTAGATCCTAAAAATTTCATCTGAAACCTAAAAGCAGTGTGTAATTTTCTTCCGAACAGTCTTCAACATTAATGAGACAGAAACGTCTATTTGTCTGCTCTCGTTTCCATATTACATGCACATCTTTCCTGAGGGTAAAGTGAGACTATAAATCAAATTGCTCATTTAATGTATAATTAAAACAGAACTTTTCAATCTTTAAATTAAATAATGATTCTTTCAGGTGTCCCAAAAGACCTATGAAAAATAAATCTCAAACATAGGTTTATTTATTTTAAAATAAAGATGATTTATTTATTTGTAATAATGATTAATAAAAAAAAAAAAAAGACATCAGCTGAAATCTAACAGCCATCGCAGTGCAAAATATTCCTCTGAATGCTATTCCAGATGAGTTGCAGCAACTGAGGATTCACCTTGACCAGGATGAAGCCGGCTGAAATTAGAAACTCTTGCTAATGTGCGGATTAAAGGAAAGAGAAGAGAGCGGCATAAGATCCTTAGGTAATGGCAGAGTCTTCATAAAACATTCATTAGTCTGCCTAAAAAAAACCCGGCTGGATCAACACCACTGCCATTCCCCACATTCAACACACAGACCTAAAAACAACCACACTGTCAATGTGTGTATGCATAGCTGAGTGGGCATGTTTAGACCGCTGTGCACATATCAGTGTAAATGTACTGGTGAAAGAGTGCAACATTCATGTAAAAAAAAAATGCATTCTCTGAATGCTAGTGTTGACCTGAGGACTGTGTTGTGATGGTTTTAGGGCATGAGTTAGTGAGGATGTTTTTACTGCTGTCAGACCAATGAGGACACAGTAATAAATGATACCGGCCGCAATGCATCAGGACATGCCGATTAAGGCCAGGTTCATCCAGATATAAAGATAAGCACATGCACATAGGTTCTGTGCCAATCCTAATAAGCTGTCTCACAGTCTACATAGACAGCTACCTTCTAAGGCAAGAATTTAGTAACTTAAATGAAATGTCAACACATGCTATTGTGCCTAAATAGGGCCCCTCAAATGAAAGACACAGAAAAAACAGCTAATATTCAGAGTTGATTTTGATAATGGTCGACTGATATATATAATGTGAATATTTGCCATTTTTTAATAAAAAAAAATCAAATCCTTGTTTATTTTATAGATTTATTTAAAATGGTAAGTTCAAATGGTATTTTTGTATTTAATTTCAGCTATTTTTATGCATGTATTTAAATTAAATAGTGTGATAACATGTAAATCGGCCTGCTTTTTAAGATACTGGCGTCAGCCAGCAAAAAAAAATAAAATCAATATTGGCTGACCACTAATTTAATCTATGCTAAATACGCTACAATACTATATAAAACAAAACAAAGAGCACGGACAAATATTGGGTAATTTTTAATTAGATCATTTTCAGTACTAAAAGTTTACACAATCCACCATCTTTGAAGGAAAAATGAATTTATTCCAATGCATTTTGAGACTTGAGAAGAATGTGTGCAATTCCACCTATATTTTGGTCAAAATTAGATGTGATCATTTGAATAATATGCGATAATTTTGATGCTTGCGGTTGTAAATTAATGCACCAATTATGTCAAAAAAATGCATTTTACGTTTTAGCGTATTGGTGGCAAATTTGCATGAATTCGTACAATCTCAGTCACTTGCTGCTTATGTCCCACTGATGGTTAGATTTAGGGGAAAATATTCATTCTTTTTTTTCTTTTTCTAAAAACTGTATGTTTTGTGCAATCAAATTGTACAAATTCATACAAAATCACCACCTAGTAAAATCATTATGTTTTCTCATGAGATCGGGTGGCGTTTGCATAAAGTTCATGCTCAGATAAAAACTGCAAGCTCACCCTAAGCTGAAAACCTATTTCAAGGGTGATTATGCTCAATTCAGCATTAAGTTTGATGCATAAGGGTTAAAAAGTTATGTCTGAACCCAGCTACCCTGCATTCAAGAACCACTATGGCTGCACGATAAATCGCATGCGATATTTAACGCGCATCTTGTCAGTAAAGCCAGTTTTTTAATCAGCGGTAAATCTCCATCTGTGTAGTTAATGCTGCTCTATGTGAAAGCCCGCACGTGTATTTACCACTTTTACCATTTGCATTAAAACCCTCCCTCATAGGCGCTCCGATAAGGATGTGGAACATGACCATCCAGTCTGGGCCAAAAAGGCCATGGTAGCTGAATTTGTGCTTTCAATAAGTGTGGTTACTGTTTTACCTCAGTCGAAGGCGCGATACACCCGGCGCGATTCCACACTGGTTTACATAGTGTCTCATTGTACAGTCTGAACCAGTCTGTTTGATTCCAGTCCATCCGTCAGGTTGGCCCGAAGGCAACGGAGCTAATTTAGCCCATCTCTCACAAGCTGTCACATGCTCCCGTCCTCTCATTCTCCTCACAGGGGTGTCATTGCCGTTACGTAATTACTAGCTAGCTGAACATACAAGAGCGAGGAGAAGAAAAAGCACTTTGGACAGGGAGTGTTTTGCTTAGTTTCTTTTCAACTGAAATTGCATTGCTTTAGGCATTCGGGCTGACTGGAAGCATGACAGCAGACTCTTTCACATCAGTCCTGGCTCAGCACTGTGTATGGTCACAAAAATGGCACAGGCTTCAGTTATGACAGATCAGAATGACAGGTTTTCAACGCAGCTTTAAATGGTTGTGTCAAGGTGACTAACGCGAGCAAAGGTGGTCAATACAGGTAACCCACAGAAAATAAAATACTCTGGGTGTAAATACTGTGAGCAAAGAGAGAGGCAAGGATTATTTCGGGGTCAAACTCAAGTTAAGCTCAGCATTTGTGGCATGATGTTACTAAAATGTTGCTCGTTTTCTTTAAATAAAACAAAACTCTGGGTTACAGTAAGACACTTACAATGGAATAGTACCAGTGTTACATTAGTATCATTGAGATGCTATTTTAATTTTTGTTAATATTTAGAATTAGATTTTTTTTTCAGTTTTCATGCTAATTTTAGTTAAATCTTATGTATTTTGTATTTTTATTTTAAGTTTTTGCTGTTTTTAACAATTTTTTTATTCCAGTTTTAGTTTGTCATTTTAGTACATCAAGTTAAACTAAATAAAAATGAGAAATGTTTCCTTGGAAACTAGCTGAAATATAAAAAAAATTTGACAAGAAAATCAATGTATTAACAATTAAAAATTTCAAACAACTTCACTGCCATGACAACATAATGTTCAAAACCCTAAAATGACCGTAAAAAGAGTGTAAACATTGATTTTAACAGCTTTACAGAACAAATAAATAGTTATCCTCCACAAATGGTCCTAATTCACTTCCATTGTCAAATGTCTTCCCCAAAATTATTGTGTGTTGATAATCATTGTGCAATCAGCAATCCATTGATTGAGCTTAACTTGTATTACTTTAACATAAAAAATATGTGTGTGTATATATATATA
>NW_015505212.1:2262538-2270378 GCF_001515645.1 Sinocyclocheilus grahami
GTGAATTGGTGGGTTTTTGTTAAATGTGAGCCAAAATCATCACAATTAAAAGAACCAAAGACTTAAACTACTTCAGTCTGTGTGCACTGAATTTATTTAATACACGAGTTTCACAATTTGAGTTGAATTACTGAAATAAATGAACTTTTCCACGATTTTCTAATTTATTGAGCTGCACCTGTATACTATATATATTAAAAAGGGAGAATGAAGTCTAAAAGGAATAGAGAAGTAAAATATAAGAGTTCACAAAAATACAAATCTGACATTTCTGTTTGACAAACTCCAGAATGACTTGACAGCTCAAAGTAACTTATATAGAACCTGAAGTTATGAAATAACTAAGCATACATTCTAAATTATTAGAACGTATTCAATTAAATAACCCAGAAATATTCCTATACATTTTAGAAAGAAATACAAGGGTCCACTCACTACCCGAGTGAAAACCTCAGAGGTCAGGCCAAAGCAAACATGAAGCCGTCTTCACATAACTGCAAGAATGCAGAATATTTGTGGTCTTCAAATATTAGTGTAGATACACAGTATGTTGACATAGCAATATATAAGAGAAATAAAGAAGAAAATTACAACATGAATGTTAAATAAAAGCAAAACAGGTTTTCTACAGTGTTACATCATATAATAGACTTTACTCAATTAGTTTTGTTATAAAATCTAAAAATCAGTTTATAGAGTCCCGGCGTCCCGAGTCGTAACACAGGAGGCCTTTTTTTCCGCTCCTGGGGACCTCTTCCAGGTTTCCAGAGCTCTTGCTCCATAAGCTAATCAAAGAGCTAATAAATCAGCCTCTAATCTGAACTACTTAACATTAACAGTGACCCTGCACACACAATACAGACACCGCAAACAATATCAAAGGTACAGCGTACACACTCACCGCTGTCCTTGCTGCTGTTCTCCTCGATGGTCATCTGTTCCGCCAGCTCTGAGAGCGATTCATCGATCGTCTGGCTACCACGCAGAGTGAGTGACAAACGTCTCTTAAACCTCTTCATCCTCTCCATGGGCCCCTGAGGCAGGGGGGGCCTGTGGGACACAAACACAGCGTTAATCATCACCAGCCTGCGAATATCTGTGGGTCATATAGTGTGCAAAGAATCCTTTTCATTAAAAACTGAATTTATTACTTTATTATTATTAAGCTCAGTGGCATTGTGGGTTGAGCGAACCCTAAGATGCATGTATTTCTGACTCCATTTTTGAGGACAAAGTGACTGACAAAACCCAAAAAAAAAAGAACAATGTTTCATAAATCATGCCTTTGTTTACTTGTACACATGTAAAATGTTTCAGAATATTTTGTATTTGTATTTTAGATGTTTAAGAATTGGTTTAGGCTATGTCATGGAAATTATAATGATCTTAAATTAAATTTAAATTAGAGTTTTGTGGCTTTCAGTGCATGTCAGTTAAACATTTACAGTACTTCTCTTCCAGGAAAACAGACTAAAATACTGATGACTCAACTAGTACGCACAGGCATATACTAATAAAATGTTCACTAGAAAGAGAACATCCCATCCCCCTAATGCTCATCTCTGACTAGCAGAAGAAAGAAATTATGGCTTGCTGATGCATTTTCAGCAGTGATAACCCTCATACTCTCATTTACTTACCCAACCAACAATAGCTAGAATGAATCAATTCTGAACAAGTCTTCATTGTTTTCAGTGTGGTTTTAAATTAAGAGTCCTTCACTATTTCCCACCCCAACTTCCTGTTTCAAAAGAGAAAAAAATGCTTGTCAAACCATTTCATGGCATCTTAAATATCTACTGACTAATAGGAAGACCTCATTTAGGGGTGTGTGTGTTTGTAAGTTCCTGTGGGATAGTTTTTAAACTACACAGCAGGCCTTTAAGACTCACACGTGACAAGCACAAATAAATGAAAGAAAAAAACCCTCATTAATAATCCAAAGTCTTTTAATTAAATATTCATGAGACAGGATTTTGTTTTTATAGGCACTTCAACACATGGTTGTGCATTTTTAAAACACACTCCCACATGCACCACAATTCCTTTTACACCAAAGCATTTTCTAAATATAAGATGACAGCAATATGAGACACCGGGTTTATATATTAACAGTAAAACACAGAACATCAAAAAAAAAATGTGTATATATATATACATATATATACATACATACATACATATACATACATACATATACATACATACATACATACATACATACATATACATACATACATATACATACATACATACATATACATACATACATACATGAAGTCAAGCGCACTGCATTATGGGAAACTGTGTACTCTGGTTATATAATGTATGCTTTGGAAATTGTAGCAGGTCATTGGTTCAAATAGACCTTGCAAACTGGTAGCATGCCATTCTGAACATGGGTAGTTGACATGAAATTAAGTAGTAGTATAACATACTAAACTAAAAAAAAAAAACATCTGAAACAACATTTACTATTCTTTTCTTATACAATTTATATTACCTGATATTTTAGGGACTATTGCATTTGTCATACATATACATTCATACATATACATACATACATATATATATACATATATATATATATATACACATATATATACATATATATATATATATACATATATATATATACATACATATATATATATACATATATATATATACATACATATATATATACATACATATACAGTGGGTACGGAAAGTATTCAGACCCCCTTAAATTTTTCACTCTTTGTTATATTGCAGCCATTTGCTAAAATCATTTAAGTTAATTTTTTTTCCTCATTAATGTACACACAGCACCCCATATTTACTTTCCGTACCCACTGTATATATACATACATATATATGCATACACATACATGCATACATACATATACATATATATATAATTTCTGATTGAATGAGGGTTTAAAGGCCAAGGTAATCTAAATATAAAAATAGGACAAAAGACAATACTAAAATTATTTATTTAAAAATTTGTTTTAAAATATTTCAATAATACATTTGAACACAATAATACAAATAATAAATAAATAACGTAAATAGAAATTAGAAATAATGTAAATAGAAGAAATACATTTTTGATTGAATTAAATTGAGGGCAAAATTTGTCTAAATATATACTATTACTATTTTACAATACTATTTGTAAAAATAGGACAGATGAAAACGCTAATAAATATCCAATACTGAATTTATTTATAAATACATTTAAATATATTTCAATAACTAACATTTAAAAAATAATAAATTAATAAGTCAAATAGAAAATGTATGTGTAATACATTAAGTCAAGTCACCTTTATTTATATAGCGCTTTTAACAATACAGATTGTGTCAAAGCAACTGAACAGCATTAATTAGGAAAATAATGTGTCAATAATGCAAAATGACAATAGTAAACACTAATTTTTCAGCTAAAGACAGTTCATCATTGAATTAATAATTAAAAATCTAAATACATTTAAATAATTTTAATTAATAAATATAAATGCATTTAAATAAATTTAAATATATACAAAAACAAATAAACACAATAAATATTTATATCTTGCAGTATATTAACAGTAATACATGCCATCTTTAAAAAAAATATTAATTTCTGTTTGAATGAAAGTTTGAAGGCAAAAGGTATAGGTTTTAAATATAGGATTAAATATAAAAACAGGACAAATGAGAATGCTAAAATAAATATCCAACATTTAAGTTTATTTATACATTAATTTAAATATATTGAAATAATACATTTAGAAACAATACATAATTTAAATAGAAATCGTGTATAATAAATTGAAATTAACAAATGTAACTGCATTTAAATAAATCTAAATACTGAAAAAAAATCTTATATCTTGCACACATAATTATTTTAAAAAATTGTAATCTTAGTCTTACATAGCTGTTGCCATTTCATAAAGTAAATAAACTACTCCAGGTCAGATTTAATGGGGATTTTAGCATGATTTCAGGGTTTAATCACATTGTGTCATGGATAACAACCCCTAAACATAAAATCACTTACGCATGGTTTCTCTAAAGTCTTTTAATACAGCTTTAATGTGTGTGTGTGCTTGTGTATTTCTCTCAATACATGCTGACTTTGCACCATTTTAGGCAGGAAACACCTTGCTATGGGAGGCAGCGGGACTCTTTCTGCCCATTGTATTTCCACCGTCAGACTTCACACTCCCAAATTCACACAGGACTTGAAGGTCCGTTGTGTTCACAAAGCGAGGTACAAATGAAACCCTCCAAGGTTCTCCTAGTCTATCCAAAAGTACAGCACATACTGTTAACATTCACCCCTATACGAAGAGCCGGTACACTGTAATCACAATGAGATGGACAAAAGATACATAAGGTTAAAGCAAGATGGATTTTCTCAGGTGGTGTCTGATTTCAGGAAACGGCAAAGAAGGAAAAGTGCATCCAAAAAAAAAACACAGATCTGCCCCCATCTACAGGAAATAGCCTGGTCAGAGCATCTGCGATTGGTTCCTCTCAAATACAATCATGCACACGCATGCACACCATCTGTCTATCCGACACAGACTAAAGGACAGGGGGCTACGAGCCCTCATATGAAGGACTAGACTATCGCTACAGGCCAATATAGCACCGATGGACAGCTAAAAGTGCATGCTGACAGAGCACATCTCAAACTGCTGGTATCTCAATTCTGCTATGCTGGACAGCAGGGTCCGGACACACCCTGTGGCCACAAGCGTGTGTTTTCATGGGCTTGTGTTTCAACAGTTGGCATTCCTGTGCCAGACCTGCCAGGACAGGGCGCAAACCAGCACGAACACACACATACAGACGCTTTAAAACTCGCCGAAATCACCATCCTGTTCATGCAGACATTATTTCCCATCATTCAGTGTCAGACTTTGATGTTTGACCTACAGGGACTTTACATCATAAATAATGCATTTATATATAATAAAAAATTTACTTAAATAAAAAAATGTATTAAGGCAAGACAGGTGAACAGGGTAAAAAAACACAATTAGATATATATATATATATTTAATTTTTTTTATTATTAAATGTAAATATGTATATATATACAGTGATGTGAAAAAGTGTTGGCCCCCTTCCTGATTTCTTATTTTTTTGCATGTTGTCACTTTAATGTTTCAAATCATGAAACAAATTTAAATATTAGTCAAAGATAACACAAGTGAACACAACATGCAGTTTTTAAATGAAGGTTTTTATTATTAAGGGGTAAACAAAATCCAAAACTACATGGCCCTGTGTGAAGAAGTGTTTGCCCCCAAATCACACACACAGACACAATGTTTTTTGCCTGTAGTGTCTTGCCTTAAACATATATAAATTAGCAAATGTGAATGCATTTAAATACATTTCAAAATAAATAAATACATACATTAAAATAAATAATTTAAATAAATCAATCAATAATTGTGCATCCCTAATTATTATTAAAATATATTTTGTCATCTTGGTCTTATGTTGCGGTTGCAAATTTTTAAAAGCAAAAAACATCAAGGCGGTTTTAGCATAATTTCAAAGGTTAACCACTTTTACATCATGACTAATAACTCTTAAAATGAAAAACATACACTCATGCATGGCTTTTGGTTTTTCTACTCCACTTGAGTCTGACTCAATTAAACAACAACAATCACATCACAAAAGTGGGCGTACAGGCCATTTTCTTGTTTTTTCTCTCTCAGTTTGTCCACTTCTCATTCGGCGTAGGACACTGCCACTGTTGATACAGTGACACGCTGCATTGTTGGCAAATGAGCGAATGGCATTGGGACAGTGCTGTCTATTGTCACCCCTCCCCCTCCCGTCATTAACCCCCCGGCCTGGTGCAATATCCGTCCCCAGACAGCAGCTCTCCGGGGGATCACGCTGATAGGAAAGTGGGCTAATGGAGGCCACATTGAGACTGATACTGAAAAATATGCAAAAATAACAGTTTCTTGTCTGAATGCATCCTAAAATGTAATATATTCCTGTGAGGCAAAGCTGAATTTTCAGCATCATTGCTCCAGTCTTGTGTCACATGATCCTTTAGAAATCAGTCTAATCTGCTCATTTGCTGCTCAAGAAACATTTATTATTAAATGTCAAAAACAGTGTCATAAACAGTTGTGCTGCTTAAAGGAGGGGTAAGCGATTTCTGGTAGCCAATGTTGACATTTGAAATCACCAAAACAAACACGCCCCTACCCCAAAACGGTCTCGCCCCTATTTTGATAGGTCCACCCTACACATACGTACGCAACCCAGGCAACGTTTAGTTCTGTGAAACAAAGCAAAACCAATGTTACACCGTGTCTACAATGGATGCGAGTGGAGCGGCGCGACAAAATACTATAGAACTCATTATAATCAGTGATGCGTCTACACCATAGATATATATACATATCTATGGTCTACCCTAGAAATCCCCGACAGAAAACTGCTGCTGCGTTCTATTTATGACGTTTTGACACAAATTTCAAATGATTTTCAACGGTCGCTTTGTCGCGTTGTGTACTACACAGACTTTAGCTGTTGCGGTGCAGACACTGTGTTACTCACCTATATCGAGAAGAAACAAAGCAACCTCGCCGAATCAGTTTTCTAAAGCGTTTTTGTAAAAATTGCTTACTCCACCTTTAATATTTTGTAGAAACTGTGATTTTTAGGATTCTTTGATAACACTCTTTGCAACATAAAATGCCTTTACTTTCACTTGTGAGCAATTTAATGTGTCCTTGAGGAATATGTATATACAATGCCGTGAAAAGGTTTTTGCCCCCTTCCTGTTTTGTTTATTTTTTGCATATTTGTCATACGTAAAAGATTCAGATAATCAAACCAATTTTAATATTACGCAAAGATAATGCAAGTAAATATAAAAAAGCAAAACCAATGTTACACCGTGTCTACAATGGATGCGAGTGGAGCGGCGCGACAAAATACTATAGAACTCATTATAATCAGTGATGCGTCTACACCATAGATATATATACATATCTATGGTCTACCCTAGAAATCCCCGACAGAAAACTGCTGCTGCGTTCTATTTATGACGTTTTGACACAAATTTCAAATGATTTTCAACGGTCGCTTTGTCGCGTTGTGTACTACACAGACTTTAGCTGTTGCGGTGCAGACACTGTGTTACTCACTTATATCGAGAAGAAACAAAGCAACCTCGGCGTTCGATCGCAGGCCTTCCGCTCCTTGAGTTCTCTCCAGCGCTGGAACGCTGATCCGATATTTACACGGGTCCTACTTCTTGCCTTAAGCCTTCTTTTGTTTCCGCAGACGTTTTCCACTTTTGTTTTTTATCCGCCATCTCTATCTTTCTGTCGCTAATGTCCGTCTCGTGCACTGAATGCTCTCTCCTCCACATCATGAGTAGACACGCCCCTTACAGCTGAATGGCTACAAGTTTGTCTTGCTATTCGGCCCGAATCAGTTTTCTAAAGCGTTTTTGTAAAAATTGCTTACCCCACCTTTAATATTTTGTAGAAACTGTGATTTTTAGGATTCTTTGATAACACTCTTTGCAACATAAAATGCCTTTACTTTCACTTGTGAGCAATTTAATGTGTCCTTGAGGAATATGTATATACAATGCCGTGAAAAGGTTTTGATTACTGCCTGAATCAAGAAATCACTTAAATAGAACCTTTCTGACAAAGTAAAGCATGCTTAAAGAGCAACACATCATGACATCATGCCAAGAAATTCAAGAACAGATGAGAAACAAAATAGTTGACATGTATCAGTCTGGAAAGGGTTATGAAGCCATTTCTAAGGCTTTGGGACTCCAGCGAACCACGGTCAGAGCCATTAT
>NW_015505212.1:2272048-2279806 GCF_001515645.1 Sinocyclocheilus grahami
AAATCCCCGACAGAAAACTGCTGCTGCGTTCTATTTATGACGTTTTGACACAAATTTCAAATGATTTTCAACGGTCGCTTTGTCGCGTTGTGTACTACACAGACTTTAGCTGTTGCGGTGCAGACACTGTGTTACTCACTTATATCGAGAAGAAACAAAGCAACCTCGGCGTTCGATCGCAGGCCTTCCGCTCCTTGAGTTCTCTCCAGCGCTGGAACGCTGATCCGATATTTACACGGGTCCTACTTCTTGCCTTAAGCCTTCTTTTGTTTCCGCAGACGTTTTCTGTGTACTACACAGACTTTAGCTGTTGCGGTGCAGACACTGTGTTACTCACTTATATCGAGAAGAAACAAAGCAACCTCGGCGTTCGATCGCAGGCCTTCCGCTCCTTGAGTTCTCTCCAGCGCTGGAACGCTGATCCGATATTTACACGGGTCCTACTTCTTGCCTTAAGCCTTCTTTTGTTTCCGCAGACGTTTTCCACTTTTGTTTTTTATCCGCCATCTCTATCTTTCTGTCGCTAATGTCCGTCTCGTGCACTGAATGCTCTCTCCTCCACATCATGAGTAGACACGCCCCTTACTGCTGAATGGCTACAAGTTTGTCTTGCTATTCGGCCCGAATCAGTTTTCTAAAGCGTTTTTGTAAAAATTGCTTACCCCACCTTTAATATTTTGTAGAAACTGTGATTTTTAGGATTCTTTGATAACACTCTTTGCAACATAAAATGCCTTTACTTTCACTTGTGAGCAATTTAATGTGTCCTTGAGGAATATGTATATACAATGCCGTGAAAAGGTTTTTGCCCCCTTCCTGTTTTGTTTATTTTTTGCATATTTGTCATACGTAAAAGATTCAGATAATCAAACCAATTTTAATATTACGCAAAGATAATGCAAGTAAATATAAAATACAGTTTTTAAATGATAATTTCATTTATTAAGGGAAAAAAGCTGTCCAAACCTACCTGGCCTTACGTGAAAAATTAATTGCCCCCTCCTCTTAAATCATGAAAGAACTGTGATTAACCACATCATTTTAGAAAGCTGAGTTAAATTTCACTAGCCACACACAGGCCTGATTACTGCCAGACCTGTTGAATCAAGAAATCACTTAAATAGAACCTTTCTGACAAAGTAAAGCATGCTTAAAGAGCAACACATCATGCCGTGATCTAAAGAAATTCAAGAACAGATGAGAAACAAAATAGTTGACATGTATCAGTCTGGAAAGGGTTATGAAGCCATTTCTAAGGCTTTGGGACTCCAGCGAACCACGGTCAGAGCCATTATCCACAAATGGAGAAAACTTGGAACAGTGGTGAACCTTCCCAGGAGTGGCCGGCCTACCAAAATTACTCCAAGCAACGACGCAACGACAACTCATCCAGGTGTTCATAAAAGAACCAAGAACAACATCTAAAAGAACTGCAGGCCTCACTTGCCTCAATTAAGGTCAGTGTTCATGATTCAACAATAAGAAAGAGACTGGGCAAAAACGGCATCCACTTGCCATAACTGATGGAACCATGAATTCTATCAGAAAATCCTGAAGGAGAATGTCCGGCCGTCAGTTTGTGACCTCAAGCTCAAGCGCACTGGATTTATGCAGCAGGACAATGATCCACAACACACCAGCAAGTCCACCTTTGAATGGCTCAAGAAAAACAAAATTAAGGTTTTGGAGTGGTCAAGTCAAAGTCCAGATTTAAATCCGATTGAGATGCTGTGGCATGACCTTAAACAGTCCATTCATGCTCAAAAGCCCTCCAATGTGGCTGAATGAAAACATTTCTGCAAAGAAGAGTGGGCCAAAATTCCTGTGAAAGACTCATTGCCATTTATCGCAAACGCTTGATTGCGGTTGTTGCTGCAAAGTGTGGCACAACCAGTTATTAGATTTAGGGGGCAATTACTTTTTCACGTAGTGCCAGGCAGGTTTGGACAGCTTTTTTTCCTTAATAAATGAAATCATAATTTCAAAACTGCAGTTTGTATTTACTCAGGCTATCTTTGTGTAATATTAAAATTTGTTTGATGATCTGAATCTTTTAAGTGTGACAAATATGCAAACAATTAAAAAAAACAGGAAGGGGGCAAAAACTTTTTCACACCACTGTATGTGTGTGTAAAAAAAAAGCCAACTCTCAAGTCTCCACAAATAAGTTCACATTAACTTTAAAAGTTCAATTTCCATCAGACTAAAGCAATATTTTTTTTAAAAATGCAAATTATTTTGTCCAAATTAAATTGTACCAGTCTGAAGTCAGAATAACAGAATAGCTATGACCTAGACACAGCAAAAAAGATGCTGTTCAATTTACGAACACCAAGTATGAGCAATAATAGTAGCAATGCTTAACTTAGCATACATATTAATCATATAAATATCAAGTTCAAACAGACAACCGAACAGATTACTAAAGCACAGCTTGTCAGAAACAGCCAAATCTAAAGATCTGTTCTGCTACGGTCTCTTTTGCTCTTTTCATCTTTCTGTTTGTCTCCACATGAGTAGTTTTACACTCGTCCAATCATACGCAAACACAGCAATCAAACGCCGGGAGAGAATCTGTTTACATCCCCCGGGCCGGGATTAGCCCACCTCGCCTGTACGTGCTCCTCTTGAGAGATAAGGCGTCTTTGTGTGGGACTGAGAGGCCGTATAACCCACACCATATCAAAACCCTCATGTGCCTTCCTTGTGCGGGCTGGGGGTGGCACAGAAAAGGATAATACATCCCAAACTCACAGCAGCTTCCCGAAAACAAACACATACACTTGCACAATTTGCACATACACCTGCAGAGCTTGCAAACAAATGCTTTATACCCAATAACTCACTCACACATACAAACAAACCACCAGGACTGGCGCTGATGAATTCCGGGTGGCACCACAGGCCGTGGGTAATTAGAGCAGGAAGGCCTGACATCAAACATCACACCAGTCACCAGCCAGAGGCATCAAACAGCAGGCTAATTAACCGCAGCCTGGAGACACAGAATCTAGGTTAGCAGCCAGTTAAACAGACAGACTAAGATGTACGCAAACGCAGTACCTTTAGCATTAAACCTGCTGGACAGTTTGTGCTGCAGAAACCTGCATTTAGTTTATTGAAGAGAGGTGTACAATTACTTCTTTTCCAGACGATTTCCACCCTGTGACAATTAAAACGGTGAAAGGATCTTAAAGACGGAGATTTTGGTTCCAAAATAATTTAGGGGTGGGCTTTTGACTTAGGCCAGTCAGACATTTATAATGTTACAAAAGATTTTTATTTCAAATAAATGCTGTTCTTTCAAACTTTCTGGGGAAAATTAGAAAAAAAGACCCAAAATGTCCCAAAATGACAATTTTGTCATGCCGTTTTAAAGTACTTAATGACCAAAAAGTCAATGTCAATGAAGAGCATGCTTGAGATGAAAATGAGATGCAAAAATTAAGGTAAATATAAATTTAACAGGTCATTCTTAAATATGTAAAATTATGAGCAAAGTGTGAGAATACTACTTAATTTTTTTGTGTTCTGGTATGGATAAAATGTTAGCAATAAAATTCTATATTTTTTGATTCCAATAATGCTTAATTTAATTTTCATGCTATTAAAATAATAATAAAATAATTAATAAAAAAAATAAATTATTATTTGAATCCAATGTCAGACTAATCAGAGTAAACAAAATAAACAAATATTAATTCTGATATGGTAGAAAATCCCCAAAATTCACAATAAAAGTCCATCTTCATATAGTACACCCTCTAAAATCTCCCAAAATTTGATGTCACTCATGTAGTAGAAAGGGAAGTCTAAAAAGCACATCTCGAATCTTCGAATGAACATTGAAGGAATCTCGGGTTAGATTGGCAATCCAGGGTATATTTTTGATTCTCTTTCTATCTCTTCCCACATACACACAAACAAAAAGTCCATTCCCATCGCTATGGCAACACGTCTTTCCTGGGACTTCTCAGCATCTTCTTTTCACGCAGATCAGAATCTGTAATTTACCCCTCTGTATGCCCAAAGAGAGAGAGAGAGAGAGAGAAAGAGAGAGAGAGATGGAGCGGGTGACTGAGTGGGTGAGCGAGCACAAAACAGGAGAGTGCAAACGAGAGAGAGAGAAAGAGAAAGAGACATAGAAGAAGTAGAATGATGTCTTTGTGTTTGACTACAAAGCATGAGATCTCCACGGCAACTCTGCTCGTCTGTGCCAAACTGCAGGCAAGTGAGACTAAAATGACAAAAAAAAAGGGCAAACAGAGAGACAGCTAGCAAGCTTAACAGCGAGTGAAATTAGGCATATCACACGCATGACTGTACAAGCGACTTCATATCTATCGGTTTCAATCAAGCAGGACTTTAATACCTGGTGAAAGCATCTACCTGCTAACACCCAAAACATGAACTTCACCTTTGAAAGCAAAGCTCCAGAGATCAGATACTGACGTCAGAATGGTATAAAGGCCTGTTCGCTATGACCTGTTAGCGTGCATTAGCACATCTGCCCTCTGCAGGACATCAAAGATGCATCATCGCCGGCGTTTACATATCGTAACGTAATTAGAGCTGCAGAAAGAGGAGCGCGAGCGGGTGATTTGGCAGTTCTGAGGTTCTTTCATCTGTCTGTCCACTCAACGATGCTTAAAGCACTTCAGCGTGTCATTAGCACACTCTTCAAAGTCACTCTCGCCCCCAGCTGTAAACAAAAAGCAAGGTTCATGCGATGACTGATGGGAAGACGGACGGAATAAATGCATTCATACAGACGACTGCCTGGAGGTCACAGGACGGCTGATGTCAAGCACAATGACAAAGGCAAAAGTCTCTTTGCTGTTTGTGCGTGAGAGAAGTACTGCTGATGAACGTAAATGATCCATGTAATATGGAGGAAAATCTCCAGTAGTTTTCATGCAGGTATGGTTTAGATACACATACATACACACACACACACACATATACATATATACATATACATATACACATATATATATATATATACATATATATACATATATATACACACATATATATATATACATATATATACACATATATATACACACACACACCTTTATTCATATTTTAAAAAATGATGTTTAAACTACGATAATCTACTATGGTAATTTAAGCAAAGAGTGAAATAAACAATTCATTGCAATAGTATGAAAAAAACGACTGTCCCACAATGGCGCAATTTTGACCAAAATAACGTTTTCTCAAAAGTTAGTGTGTTAAAAAACTTGATGAAAATGTATTTTGTAATTACTGCCTCAATTCGGCGTGGCATGGAGCTGATCAGTTTGTGTTCATCAAGTTTTTTTAACACACTAACTTTTGAGAAAACGTTATTTTGGAGATTTGAGAAAAAAGTATAACCATAATAATAATTTGCACAGTTTAATGTGATACAAGCTAAACGATTAGATTTATTCCAGATTGGTAACGCAATTTATTGTAATGCTTTTTTTCCCTCAGTTGATCAGAACAAAAAAATCTGAAAATCTTTCTATCATTTCGAAACTTTGCAAAATCTAGTTATGCACAATATATCAGTATAATCATTTTGCTTATTTACAAGACTTGAGGATTCATTCCTGAATTTTTCCCACAAAGTCCCTGAAAGTGTTAATATTCTGAGGGTGTACTCACACTAGGCACGGTTGCTTTGAACCGAGCCTGAGCGCGCTTATCCCCCCTCCCCACTCCCCCGCTGGCCTGCACTCACACTTGCACTAAACTTTCCGGGCCGGAGCACGCTTACGTCATGTGCGAGATAACGGCGAAAACCACTTTCGCTAATATTCTGCCGAATAATTAAGAATTAATTTATAATTTATGTTGTGCATTGATTTTCACTTGTATGTATCAGAGAATTATTATGGAAGCAGCTGACGTTAATTAAATAATTTGCAGCTTTACTCGCAAACTAAATTTTCTGTTCATCAATAAGGTGAGAACCAGAGCCATTATAAACCTAAATATACTTGATTGAATTAAATTAATTGAAAAGTGTAGTGTAGTAGTAATAGTATATGTTTGCGGTCGTAATGATGACAGTAGCGCACACAAAACAGTATCTGATCCGTGCTCCGGCGCGGTTAGTGCTTACACTGCATGCGTTCCGCGCCTGAGCCCAACCGAACCGTGCCCTGGCCCGCCTCTTCCAACCGGGCCAGGGACGGCTAAACTAACCGCGCTCGAGCGCGGCACGGAGCGCTCACACTAGTCAAACGAACTGGGCTTTGGGGGTCAAACGCGCTCGGGCACGGTTCAAAACGCCTAGTGTGAGTACACCCTGAGTCAACGTTTATCAAACTAAACACTCACACAACACTTAGTCAGCTTACAAAAATCAGCCACAATAGATCTTATATAAACTCATGGCTAAACTAACCGCGCTCGAGCGCGGCACGGAGCGCTCACACTAGTCAAACAAACTGGGCTTTGGGGGTCAAACGCGCTCGGGCACGGTTCAAAACGCCTAGTGTGAGTACACCCTGAGTCAACGTTTATCAAACTAAACACTCACACAACACTTAGTCAGCTTACAAAAATCAGCCACAATAGATCTTATATAAACTCACTGG
The DNA here is from genome assembly GCF_001515645.1 of Sinocyclocheilus grahami. Classification (NCBI taxonomy): domain Eukaryota; kingdom Metazoa; phylum Chordata; class Actinopteri; order Cypriniformes; family Cyprinidae; genus Sinocyclocheilus; species Sinocyclocheilus grahami. The sequence goes on from NW_015505212.1 coordinate 2,278,642, forward strand.
TATCAACACAAACACTGATATTCAGCTGGAAAATCTCAATGCCAGCCATCCATCGAGGCAGACCCAAAACAAGATTAATTAATTATGAAGACCGAGTCCTGATGCAGACATTTTCTCAAACGCCGCGCAAGACTGGCTCCGGCTCTCTCAAAAAGCTCAAAGACCTTCTTGAATTTGACTGTCATAATTTAGAAGATATTTATCATGCAACTTAATTACTCTCAAGTCACAAATCAGAAGAAAAACTCAAACACACACAATCATTAGGAGTCACAACAGCATCTCTGTGTGAAGTGAAAATCCTCCATTTCTGCTGTCTCTTTCTCACACAAACACAAACAAAAATCCTTGAGACAGGAATGTGGTGATACACAGATAATGCCGTCTGTCAGCCTAAAGCAAACACAAACACATTCGATCTCTAAAATCAAAACATCTCCACTGCAGGACCGAACAAAAAAAAAAGACCGAGGTCAAAGGACATGAAACGATGAAGCTTCATGACAACTAGGGCTGGGCAAAAAATTCGATTAATCGTTTTTTTAAATGACGTCGATTCGATATCGATTCTCAAAAGCCGTGAATCTATCTTTTCCGGTATTTATTTCAGCACACATTTAATACAAGATCTGATTAACGTGAATCTTATCATTAGTCTTCTCCACTAGATGTCACCCTTATTTACCTTGCGCGATGTTACAACAGAAAGCCTGTCACTCATTCAGCGCTTATGGCCATACGCGTGATTCGCAATGCTCAGGTGAAGTGCTACAGTAATACTATAAATCAGCGGAAGCATTTGATATCACGCATAGGCACCATGATTTCTGCAATGAATGAATGGCGGATGGCGCGGCGCACTGTTTTGTTTACACATACTAAAGCGCGGATGACGCTCGCGGGGTTTTCGGCTTCTGCCATCTCACTATGATGATATGAACACGAATGTCATCTCCAGCTGCTCTGAGAGTCACTTCATTAGCATTTTACTGTTTCATTTGAGAAATCTACCGTCATATAACATACACCGCAGCTGCAAGTTCTTCACGGCAACCCGTCAAAATAAAAGTTTAGTTTAACGTTAAGAAACTGTCAGAATATATTACTATTTAGCAGTCTTAAGAATCAATGCTACTACTGCTAATAGATATTAATAAATCTTTAT
>NW_015505212.1:2280492-2327055 GCF_001515645.1 Sinocyclocheilus grahami
ACACATACTAAAGCGCGGATGACGCTCGCGGTGTTTTCAGCTTCTGCCGTCTCACTATATGATGATATTAACACGAATGTCATCTCCAGCTGCTCTGAGAGTCACTTCATTAGCATTTTACCATTTCATTTGAGAAAACTACCATCATATCACATACACAGCAGCTGCAGGTTCTTCACGGCAACCCGTCAAAATAAAAGTTTAGTTTAACATTTTACTGTCAGAATATATTACTATTTAGCAGTCTTAAGAATCAATGCTACTACTGCTAATAGATATTAATAAATCTTTATTTTTAATGGAATAATCACATCTGTTTTCTTTTTAATTTTAACAGTAAACCTCTGTTGTGCAGCACTTTGTTTGCCAAAAAATAAAAGGGTTTAATTTTCATTTGATTAGGATAAATTAAATTAATGTTTTATGCCTTCATCTGATTAACAGAAAAATTAAGAACATTTTATAGGGCCCTATTATTGTTTAAAAAAGGACCCATACAAAAAAAAGTATAGGTTTAAAATACAGGCATGTGGTTCTTAATTTCTTTTTATTAATTCACCATTTGTAAACTGATGTTTACAGTTCATTTTTTAGAAATATCAATAGCATTTGTATTAAAACTATATTCAATGAATGCAATTTAAAAAATCGAGAATCGAATCGAGAGCTTGCGTAACGAAATCGAATCGGGACATCTGAATCGATACCCAGCCCTTATGACAACAGACCATCTTTGACCTTTTGTCAGCAAATTCTTGAACAGAAATAAACAACCACGTATAAGAAAAGAAAGAAAAAGAGAAAGGAGGAACTCAGGGAATATAGCCTATGTAAAATCAGATGATTCCCAAAAGAATGCATTTGTGAAGAATGCATCGGTTTCAACAAAAATATGAAGCAGCACAACTGTTTTCAACATTGATAATAATAAGAAATGTTTTTTCATCATGTGACACTGAAGATTTGAGTAATGGCTGAAGAAAAATCAACTTTGTATTGCAAAAATAAATCACATTTTGTCTGTCATTTACATCACACTAAATTCAAACTGTACCTTCACAACTCTAAATATAATTATTACATTTAATATATTACATAATTTAATTTAAAAAATCTTTTATTTTCTATAACTCCATCATGGCACCAACCACTGAATAACAGTGTGGAAATAATATTTAAAATGGTGTTATTGTCATTCGCAAATCAGATTATTCTCTATTCCCAGTATGACTAAGAATGATTCTCATATCAGCAAACTCTTCTTTGAAGCTTCTCAAGGTACACATATCCAGATCAACTACACAAATACCATTCAGAGTAATTATCAGTATCACATCATGTTCGGAAGACAACCGGCATCAAATGTATTGTCCTTTTGTACTGTATACTAAATTATGACAACTAGGCAAATATAGGAGATTGCATATGAATGAAAACACACAAAACTTTGCCCCCTCACTCACAGCAGTCTAGAAAGTATTCCCATGTTCGTATTGTGCTCACAAGTGTGTGTCTGCACATGTTTGTGTCTGCGAGAGATAAGAGGATGATCACACACAATCCCCCATGACGAATGAAGCACTAGCAGCACTGACTCCAGCAGGGAACTGCCTGTTCTCCATCACTTATACACACACACACACACACACACACACAAACAAATATGTCAATGGAAGGTCAGGCTGATATCATAGTCTGTGCCCACATGACCAACAGGGATGAAAGTTTGAAAGGAGCATGTACAGATGCACCATGCACCAAGGTATTTGCACAGTACTCCAAGATACTTAAAAACATTCCATGGAATTCTGAGGTATGTATAAAATAAATAACCTAATATTAAATTAAATTAATAACACTGGCACATGTCCAAAATATAATAATAATAATAATAATAATAATAGTAATTATTAACAATAATTGTATTCTTCTTCTTGTATAAAACACATTTTTAAATATTGTAAAAAAAAATGTTTTATATATAATCTAATAATATCTAATAATAATAATAATATATTATTATTATTATTAGATAAACATTTTAAATATTGTAAAACATTTTAAAAATATTGTAAAAATAAATTTAATTAAATATAATAATAATAATACTTTTACATGCTCAAAAGCATGGTATAACCACAACTGAAATCCAAACAAAACAAACAAACACAAAAAAAGTAAAAAGAAAAATCATAACATCCAAATATAAATTAATAAAATCTATATTGAAAAAAATTACCATGGTACATGTCTAAAAACACATGGTATAAGCATAATAACTGTTCAAAAGTAATTGGCATGCAATTAAATATAAAAAAAAAAAATCACACACACACACACACACACACACACACAAAAAGCATTGTGTCCAAACAAAGCATTGTAATGAGAGCGGTGTCAATACAACTCTAAATCAATATAAAGCTACTGCTTTTTTCCTCATGATATTGCATCAATATTGATCCTTGTATACATATTTATAAAAGATTTATTTATATGCGTATTTTGTGTCATATGCAATAGTTCAAATCATCTAGAAGGTCATCTAAATAAGCACAAACTGTAACAGGCGGGCGATCAAAAACACACAATCTTTTTGTTTAATGTATTGTGTCGTAATTGTACTATAATGGCACTTCTAGTTATTAACTCTCAGGTGAGCGATGGAAGAGAAGAGCTTTAAGAGGGCGAGTACCAATAGGTCAGTGAATAAGAACACACGTCCCTCCCTGTGTCCCAGAAGCATGTGCAACATCCCACATTCGTCTCTCTCTGCCCCAAAGATGCTCCATTACTCCACTTAGCCTTAGATTTTTAGCCTGTAGCCCAGGCCAGCTTCCCTCCATCACCCAGATGTGTCACTCCTGCACTCCATCAGCCCGGCTTCTGCCTCCCACCACAAACCTGTCAGCAAAACACGCTGACAGACACAGAGGTCAAAATCGACATCGCTGCAACAGGAAGCGCACATTTGGCAGACGGACAGAGCTCTCAGCTGATACTGAACGCCTCCAGATATGGGGCGGGCGACAGTTCATCTGACTGTCCTGACACCCAACTGCCTGCATCAGGTTCCTAATCCCACGAACCTCTTTTACGGCATGTAGCCATGACGACGCAAACTTCCTGTCATTGTCCCCACAGCAGGTGAGTAACATTCCAGAGCAGAATTACAAACAAATACCACACCAGAGACAACAAAAGCATGCCAAGCCCCTCTGGGTAATGTGATAAAATGATTTTCCTGCATCCTTAGACCTAACGTTCTGGGGCCGGTTGCACCAGCTGGACATACACCCGGTTGTAAGACTAGGCTGGACGTAAAATGCGCTTTAAGTCCTGTGTAGAATTTATACCCGTTGCACCATCTCGGCGTAGTGCATCCTTAGACCTAATGTTCTGGGGCCGGTTGCACCAGCTGGACATACACCCGGTTGTAAGACTAGGCTGGACGTAAAATGCGCTTTAAGTCCTGTGTAGAATTTATACCCGTTGCACCATCTCGACGTAGTGCTACGTCTGACACTAAATCTTACGCCTAGTCAGAGGTAGGTGTAAAGTGAAAAGTCATGATTTGCTCGGCCATTATTCGTTTTTAGGATTCATGTCTGTTAGTTAATTATAATAATAGTTATTACTGCAGACGTGACCTGTAATGTTTATGGTCTTTTCGGGCAGGATAAGCGATATCAATTGTGAAGCTCTGTGCTATCCTACCACACTGTCGACATTGAATACAAAATATATTTCTGTCAAGCATGTAATAATTATGCAGTAAAATATTACATATGAACTGGGATTATTAAAAGAAACTGAACCATTTGACATCTTGCTTGGAAGGACAGTGTGCTTGAAAATATTTCACGTCTTTAATTCAATTCATTATTTGTAGCGTGCCTGCCATCCAATAATCGCAATAAGTTTTGTGCTTTGCTACTTTTAATCAGAAATAAATTATCAGCTTTCACATTCTGTGAATTTTATCACAAAATACAAACCATAAACGTGTTTTTTTCAGCCACAGAAAGACAGCAAAACACAAAATGTCACGTAAAGTCACCTCAGGAAAGACATTCATTGTAGCCTACATAAACTTGATAGTCAGCTATAACTCTAGAGAGAAGCATTGTATTACATTTATTATATTTTACTTAACCTTGATGAAATCTGTCTTGGGAGTGTGCAGGGAGACTTCAGATATAAAAACGCGGACTTGTTAGGAAATGTTTACTCAATGAAATCCTAGCGCGGTGATTTCACTTATATTACGTCTTGAGCAATTCAGTTCTATATTAATAGTTGTAGCCATTGCGGCGTGAACATCGTCTCAGCTATATCTATAACTGAGGGAGAATGTGTCGGCGTGGACGCGCGTTGTCTACACCGGGCGTAGTTGCGCCTGATCGTAGTTTCAGTTGGTGCAACAGGTGTAAATATTTATCGTAAAGCAGGACGTTGCAAAGCCCAGCGCTTACACGTCTAGCTGGTGCAACCGGCCCCTGGAATATAAAAATAACTTAAAATAAACACACAAAAAAGAACACCTACACATATTGGTTTGATGCTATAAATATATAAAAGGAACTGGGGAAAATCAGCGCATATGGGAAACTAGGTCGGTTTATGTGGAATGATGGCACTGCAGTGTGTTAGCTGCTTTTAGCATGTGATGTAATCGAACCAAACTTTGGACTGGTAGTTTAATGCCCGTCTGACTCAAAGTTAATCCTTCCCTACTTTCTCCTAGATAGAGAGAGTGCGTATGTGTGTTTTTCCACACAAACGCTTAGTAATAAACAGGTTTAGTTAGCAAAGACCTGAAACAACAACTCAAAAATCAAAATTTTAAATCAATAGACCAATAAACTTTCAACATGTGCACAATTAATCATCAGAAATGAATTTTAAAAAGCTGACCTTAACTTCCAATGACTGTTTAGTAGTGTTATTTTAGTATTATTTATTTACTATAATATATTTTATATTTTCAGTTTACAGTTTGAGTAGTTTTGTTATGAGCTTTTATAATTTTCCATTAGTTTTTTTGCATAGCTTTCATTTTTATTTCAGTTTTAGCTATTTTGGTACTTCAACTTATTTCAGTTACTTGCCAAGTTAAAGTTTTTCAGTCTAAAATTAATATTTTATGTCAATTAGTGTAAATTATTTTTAACAGTTTTATTTTCATAAACAATAACAACACTGTGCAGTGTTCATTATGAATTAAGGTTGTAGTGGAAAATGCAATTTGCATTATTGTATTACTACATATTATACATAGGGTTGGGTATCGTTTGAATTTTATCGATTCCGATTCTTATCGATTCCTAGTTTCGATTCCAAGAAGATAAAAAAATCCAATATAAAAAAATTTAAGTCAAGCATTTAGATGTCAAACATTTATTCTGTCTTTTTACAAAGTATTCTGTTGCACCTGAATAACACGAGCAAAAATCAGCAGCCTACAGAACACTGCAAGAGGAATTTTGCCTATGCTTTAAAAAAAAATACCACAGCAAAAACAACTCGATTAATATAAATCTCAAATATTAAAGTGTTAAAGACAAGTAAACAGTCAGTAATAAGATAGGAACAAACAAATCAATGAGCAAAATCATAAATAAATACAACTGAACAAAGTTTCAGGTACAGAAACTGTAATTAAAAGTTTAAAAACACTGCATAGTTTTCTTTTCATAAATAAAATATAGATGAATCAATTAAAGTTATTAAATATATTCAGTCAAGATCAGTGAATGATTTTCTTTTGTTCTTTGATTAACATTAATGACAGGCAACAGGCAACCAATACGCTTTCTGCGTATTGGTCGACAAATATGAAAGTCGTCAGTTTCGGCCTGGAACAACCTTTTCTACAGTGGAAATACACGGAGTGGTTCGAGAACGGACACAAACCGGGAACCCGTACCGTGACCTCTGTTCTCTGTGCTCGCGCGTCGTGCACGCAAACAGGGTGCAAGGTCTTTCCGTTCCTGCACTTACATCGTTTTTAATCACATTAAATGCAAACGCAGGAATCGTTAAGCATAATCGAAATGCGCGCGTCTTATCGAATACCCGGTTCTTGGAAATTTGGAACCAGTTCTAAAATGGAACCGGTTTTCGATACCCAACCCTAATTATACATGAACTTTTTGTCATTACAAAATGTTCATTACTTACATTAGCGTGAATTTGAATGGATTTTGCTCTAATATGAAAAAAAAGCTGATAACCATCATTGTCCCCTAGATAGTGACCATCTCCAGTGTACATTATGAATTAAGGTTGTAGAGGAAAATATGATTTGCATTATTAGATATTATACATTAACATTTTGTTAATGTACCATTGTTTGCTTTCCATTTACTGTGCTTGTCATTTTAGAGAGAATTTGACTGGATTCTGCTCTGAATATGACCAAATAAATAAATAAAAATGCTGACACTCATCACTGTCCCCTGGATAGTAACCATTCATGTAGTGTCTTTTAGTACAGTCACAGTTAGTACAGTCTTTCTCATTTTGGAAAATGGACTGAAAATATTGATAACTCATCTTGTACTAGTTTTTATCAAATCAAATTCTCTATAAAATGGCAAGCAAAGCAGTAAATGGATAGCAAATAATAGTTTTGACAACTTGTGCTATAAAAAAGGCAATTGAAATATCGCACCTCAACTTCCTGTTCCAATAGGAAATGCATTTGTTTCCATTTTCAAAAGTCAACCTGACCCACTAAAGGGGGAGGTGTAGTCTACATCTGCTGACCTATACTCTTCATCGAGTGCAACAGCCCATTTTACTAACTTGTGCTAACTAAACCATTACTAGCTCTGGAATCGATGCAAACAGGTGTTTACTTGACACCTTAAAAGGATAGTTCACCCAAATATAAACATTGTCATCATTTACTCACCCTCAAGTTGTTCCAAACCTGTATGAGTTTCTTTCAGCTGCCGAACACACTTTGAAGAGTGTTGGTAACCAAACAGTTGACGGTAACCATTGACTTCCATAGCATTTTTGAAAGAAACTCATACAGATTTGGAACAACTTGAGGGTGAGCAAATGATGACAGAATGTTCATTTTTGGGTGAACTATCCCTTTAAGGACATCTCCGGTAGGGCTGTGTATCACCAGCAAAGTCACGATACAGAGGCCACGATACAATACATGACTGCACTGAATTTCACCTCAGAAGAATTTAGAAAAACAGCTGTTTATTAAACACTGCTTACTATAGTGCCATTACTAACTATTGCATTATGAAGGGCCTCCATAACTGTACCACAGTACAATATAGGTAATGGCATATGTTTCATGTTTACATTGTGCACTCCCCACCAGGTACAATATTCTGATTGTTTGCATCTTGTTTTTAAGCCCATAAATAATAATGTACTTGTTCTAATACATTTATATTGTAATGTACTCATTCTAATATGTTTAAAAAATAAATTTGCATTGGTGGTAGGTTATCATTGCACAAATTAACACACTCTCTACAATAAAAAAAAAAAATGAGAAGAGTTCTAAACTAACGCGTTGTCTTCACTGTATCTAACGCTCACACGCTCAAGGCTGATTTATACTCGAGCGTCAGCAAGTTCGCTTTGAGTGCACTCGACGGCGTTTCTCGTGGCGGTGTGCACACCATTTTTTGTAACTTTCCGCGCAGCTCCGCTTCCGAAGATGCACGAGTTCAAAGCGACTCTAGCCGAACATGCACATCTGTGCCAGCATTTGTGTGAAACAAGCAGTTTGGTGTTAAGTGCAGTCACACACACACAGATCACGCTGCGGCCGAACTCAGACATTCAGGAACAAACTTTTTAGTGCTGCCCTGCAGTTATTCTTTTTTAGAAACCTCGCACTCTTCTACTAAATTTTAAACATTGTAAAATTAAGCGTGGTCCACTGCTGCACACATGCCACAGTATCGATTCAGGGCCAGCTGTATCGATACTCGTATCGTCAAATCTCTGTGACGATACATCGTCGTATCAATATTTTGAACACAGCACTAATCTCCAGACATTTGCTCAAATCCTGCGGCCGTCCACCTCGTGTCGCACACTGAGGGTCCTGATGTGAGGTCCTGATAAGAGCTCTATTCCTGTTTGACTCTGCACAACACAGCGGCGTGCTAAAGCCCCCACTGCCCAGCCTGTTCCCATGACAGATCATGTGCACAGATATTTCCAGACATCAGCTAAATCACTCAAGACCTGGGGAATAAAACAAGAATGAACTACTGTAATCGATCACAGCTGAAGGAAACGGCGAGAACAGCCCAGGGTTAAAGAAATATGCTTGGAAAGCAGACCTTACACAAAGAGGGAATTATGGGAATGAGATTAAAAAAAAATATTGAATTAAACATAAAATAAATGTACAATCAATATAAGCACTGGCTGACCTCCAGTGTCATTTTAGTATCACCGAGATATTATTATAGTTTTATTCATATTTTAAATGAGTTTTTATTTTTATATCTTTATTTTAATTTTAGTTAACTTTTTAGTAATTTTGTTGTGTGCTCTGGTAATTTTTAGTAGTTTTTTTGTTTGCTTTTTTAAAAACATGTTTATATAGTTTTAATTACTAATATTTCTAGATAGACAGACAGACATAGATATTATTCAATTTCATTTCATTTCAATTTATTCCAGTTAAACTGGTTTTATTTCAAGTGGCAAACATTTGACCTCTTAGACTTTCATAACATATTAAATGGAAAAATATGTATATTTTCTGTGGTAACTGACGCCATGTCAGAAAAGTTACAAAAAATCTAAAACATTCCTTTAACAGAGACTTAAAATATTACTGTTTTATTATTAATTTATGAGACATATGAGATCATAGACAGTATGCAATAATTAATAAGAGTGAAGAATGACCTCTGACTTACCTGCTGACGCTGACAGCAGGTGACAAATACCAAACTCCAGGTAACTTTATCAACCTCTATGCACAAGAACAAAGTGTGCTTTACTGCAGAAAAACGAGAAAAAAAAAAGATGAGAGCAGAGATCTGTGACGCTCTGCTGTTGCTTAGAGACGATGGAATGTAAACACCATGCGAGATGTGAGAGGCAGTGAGATCACTGTGGACAACACACACACACACACACAAACTTTATCAACCTCTATGCACAAGAACAAAGTGTGCTTTACTGCAGAAAAACGAGAAAAAAAAAGATGAGAGCAGAGATCTGTGACGCTCTGCTGTTGCTTAGAGACGATGGAATGTAAACACCATGCGAGATGTGAGAGGCAGTGAGATCACTGTGGACAACACACACACACACACACGCTTCCTTCAGTTGAACGTGAGTGACACCAAAGTGTCTGTTCCCTATCGATGTGCCTCGCCATAAATATTTTAAAGCTAGAAGGATGAAAGTAGTCTCAAAAGACACACTCTCACTCTGTCGGAGTCACACAGACAGAGTATTTGGAACCGTGTCCTTAGGGGGCCATTCACACAAGATGCGTTCTTGCGCTCCAAAACAGCTAGATTGAAAAACAGCACAGGGGGCTCAAGTTTTTTTCAAAATTGAGCTATTTATGAGACAGTGGCTTAAAAATGGCACATTCATGGTGAAAGATGTTGAAAAAAAACAAAAACTGTAAAACATGACCCAACAGCCAAAGACGTCCATATGAAGAAGCAGTAGCTTCCCTATTTTACAAGCTAATAATAGTTCACTTACAGTTAAGCTATGCTTTAAAAAACTATTTACAAATAAATATTACAATTTAATTGAAAAATAGAATTTTTCCCGGCACAAAAGCGGAGCTTTTTTTTTAATCATTAAAAAAAAAATAATAATAATTTAAATTTAAAATAAATATAAATACAATTAAAATATATATTTTTTAAAAGTTACTACCAAGAACAATTACAATGCTCAGTCCAAAGCCACTGCAAATAGCTTACGGAAAAAGTGCACATCAATATATCATTTCACAGGAAGTGGAGAGGGAAATTTTCCCACCAGTCACTGTGCAAGTATTGTCAGAACTGTACAATGCTTAGGTACAATAACTACAGTGGCAAGAAGTCTGGCATTTTTTTTCAGCTCATTTCACCGCAGCGTGAGTATAAAACGCATATGATGTGATCTTTACAATTATATCTGTGGGTCCCATAACGGTGAAGACGACACCTACACACTATAAACGGAGTTACATTTATTTCATATTAAATACCAGGGGCGATTCTAGGATTTTCATTTTAGGGGGGCTTAGCCCCCAATGAGGGTATAAAATATATATAAATAATAAAAAAAATAGGGGTGGTATACTAAACTTATACACCAAAAAGTGCTGCATTCCACTGTATTGCATAGATGGGTATAACATACAGTGGGACAAAAAAGTATTTAGTCAGCCACCAATTGTGCAAGTTCTCCCACTTAAAAAGATGAGAGGAGCCTGTAATTTTCATCATAGGTATACCTCAACTATGAGAGACAAAATGAGAAAAAAAATCCAGAAAATCACATTTTTATTATTAATTTATGAGACATATGAGATCATAGACAGTATGCAATAATTAATAAGAGTGAAGAATGACCTCTGACTTACCTGCTGACGCTGACAGCAGGTGACAAATACCAAACTCCAGGTAACTTTATCAACCTCTATGCACAAGAACAAAGTGTGCTTTACTGCAGAAAAACGAGAAAAAAAAAAGATGAGAGCAGAGATCTGTGACGCTCTGCTGTTGCTTAGAGACGATGGAATGTAAACACCATGCGAGATGTGAGAGGCAGTGAGATCACTGTGGACAACACACACACACACACACGCTTCCTTCAGTTGAACGTGAGTGACACCAAAGTGTCTGTTCCCTATCGATGTGCCTCGCCATAAATATTTTAAAGCTAGAAGGATGAAAGTAGTCTCAAAAGACACACTCTCACTCTGTCGGAGTCACACAGACAGAGTATTTGGAACCGTGTCCTTAGGGGGCCATTCACACAAGATGCGTTCTTGCGCTCCAAAACAGCTAGATTGAAAAACAGCACAGGGGGCTCAAGTTTTTTTCAAAATTGAGCTATTTATGAGACAGTGGCTTAAAAATGGCACATTCATGGTGAAAGATGTTGAAAAAAAACAAAAACTGTAAAACATGACCCAACAGCCAAAGACGTCCATATGAAGAAGCAGTAGCTTCCCTATTTTACAAGCTAATAATAGTTCACTTACAGTTAAGCTATGCTTTAAAAAACTATTTACAAATAAATATTACAATTTAATTGAAAAATAGAATTTTTCCCGGCACAAAAGCGGAGCTTTTTTTTTAATCATTAAAAAAATAATAATAATAATTTAAATTTAAAATAAATATAAATACAATTAAAATATATATTTTTTAAAAGTTACTACCAAGAACAATTACAATGCTCAGTCCAAAGCCACTGCAAATAGCTTACGGAAAAAGTGCACATCAATATATCATTTCACAGGAAGTGGAGAGGGAAATTTTCCCACCAGTCACTGTGCAAGTATTGTCAGAACTGTACAATGCTTAGGTACAATAACTACAGTGGCAAGAAGTCTGGCATTTTTTTTCAGCTCATTTCACCGCAGCGTGAGTATAAAACGCATATGATGTGATCTTTACAATTATATCTGTGGGTCCCATAACGGTGAAGACGACACCTACACACTATAAACGGAGTTACATTTATTTCATATTAAATACCAGGGGCGATTCTAGGATTTTCATTTTAGGGGGGCTTAGCCCCCAATGAGGGTATAAAATATATATAAATAATAAAAAAAATAGGGGTGGTATACTAAACTTATACACCAAAAAGTGCTGCATTCCACTGTATTGCATAGATGGGTATAACATACAGTGGGACAAAAAAGTATTTAGTCAGCCACCAATTGTGCAAGTTCTCCCACTTAAAAAGATGAGAGGAGCCTGTTAACTGAATAAGCCAAATACAAATATTCATGATCTCACACACCTGTACTGTACACACACAAAAATTTACTGTTTGCATTTCTAGTACAACCCTCTTTCCATAGCTCAAGTATGCAAACCACTTTGCCACATGCACTGGAATATGTATTACATTGAAAGTAAAATTTTCAAATTAAAATGGCATCATGATTGTTTTATAAAAGTATGCGTTCATGTTCATGGAGGAAACAGCTGTAGTGTGATGAGGGGTGAATGCAGGGAAAATTTTACAGTAGATGTGGAACCGATTGTTCTCTCATGATATTTTTTTAACTGTATTTATGACAAAGAACTGCGTAGATACAGATATTATAACAATCTATCGATAAACACACACCTCTGTTTCTCTGTGTCGCTGCGGTCTGTGGATTGAAAAAGAACACACTGAACGACAGGGAGGAGCCGATCAAAGTCTGCCGCCGTTTTCATATGAAATTTAAAGGGAACCGAGGCGCTCATGAATTTGTGTTCAGTTTATGGAGCTAATCGCTCAATTTTAGGGGGGTCTATAGCCCCCCTAAAAATGGCCAAGTGTTAAATACCATGTTAAATACCAAAAAATATTTATAACTTATTTTATTTATATCATTTGTATTTAGATAAATAATTATTTACACATTTTATATAACTACAACTAATTGCAACTGATATTTATTTTTATTTTAACACACACACAGATGGACACACATGGCACAAATGGTGTCAAAGTGATGACCACAGAGGAAAGTAGCCACTATATGGCTCAGAGAGCGAATGCAGCACAATTGACCCAAATGTGAGATGGGCACTGGATGGTACTGTAGGAATTTTGTGTGTGTGTGTATTTGTGGGATGCTGAAGCAGTTCGGCTCAGTGCAGCACTATACAAAGAAATCTTTCAGCATGTGGAGTTTGGTGAGAGAGAGAGAGAGAGCTGAGCCAGGAACAGACAGAACATGCAATCACATTACATGCTAAATGCACTGCGTACATTTACATTCATTCATTTGGCAGATGCTTTTAAGCAAAACGAATTACAGTGCATTCAATGTATACAATGAACCCATGACCTTGCCGTTGCTAGCGCCATGTACCACCATTTGAGTTTCAGAGATCAACAAATATTGCTTCATCATGACCAGTACTGATTTTTGTTTAAATTACCAATGACCAATACTCTGTTCCAATTTTTTTTTTACTAGTATTAAAAATAACAAAAATATTATATTAAAGTAGTATTATATTATAGTATTATTGTATAGTGTTAATGTAGTATTTTATTACTGCTACTATTACTATTCATTTTATTATAAAATGATCATCAAAATATAAATGTAATAATAACAATAGATAATAAATGTAATCACTAATAATAATCACTTTTATGTAATTATTATTATTCTTATCGTTATTATTATTAACAGTACTAATAATTATTTATTTTATAATAACCTTGATGTAATAAGAATAATGCACGTATAACAATAAATAGTATTATTATTAATAATAAATTATTAATTTATCATCAACATATTAATCAAACTCATCAAAATTATTAAATAATATTTCATACTATAATAACTTATGTAATAACTCATCAAAATAGAAAAATGTATTACTAGCAATAACATTTATTATTACATTTGTTAACTTATTAACTTTCATGCAATACATTTTTATAAATAAAACATCTAATATTAGTACAATTATTAAACTATCATTGAAATATAAATTACTATTACTAAATAAGAATAATAATACTATATTTATTGTTTTTCATGCAATATTATTTTGTGACGCAAATTATTTCATTTTCATCCATTTTCAAGTTAAGCTTAAAATATGATTCATTTCTCACTTGAGAACAAATGGCTGCAAAATGTCAACAATACATAAATAAGTGACTTCTTTAAAAATCGTTTCCTACCAAATGCACAGAAAATTATGAAAAAGGTGTCTTTTATATGTATATTTAACAACTAATATAACCAAATAAATATGGAAAATATGAGTCATACTGATTATCTATCTCTAGTTAATAGTCTAGTTCTTCAAACCAAACTGGGGCTTGAGGGAAATGACAACAAGCACTTGCCCACAAATAAACACACACACACACACACACACACATTCTTTGCATGGTTGAAATACCTCTCATTGTGTAGGGTGCAGGGCCACAGGGTTTAGACAGTTGGGTAATAGTTCTGCCCCCATAACACCCAGATCACACAGCAACATTCAGGTCCTGTGTATTACACACCTCTCTTCCTGTGTTTGGGAACCGGTTGTTTTTCCTGAAAGGTTATTCAAATAGCCAACGGCAGTTTACAGAAATGTGTGGGGACTGAAGTTTCTGCATGACTTGGCAAAAGCGGAATGTCAATCCCAGCAAGACATGACAGCATTATGTCATTACAGCAACAAGACGGACATGCATGAACTCTCTAATTAGGTCACTTCCTGTGAGGTTTGCCACTTCCTCTTTAAAGAAGGCAGAAGAGAAGGTTCTGAACAATGTGTGCTCAACCTCCACGATCAGTGACGCAGTGACACTGAACAAGTGAGAACGATCACTGACAATACACGCTAAATGTGAAGCCGATCAGGGTCACATTCTAGAGAATTAGAGACGAGAACCAGAGCGGCAGAATGAGGAAGAGAGAAATGGAGCAAGATCTTGTTGCCAATAGCAACATGCCCTTTTCAGAAGACGTCCACATTGCTAACAGGGTCCAAAAAAGTGTGAACCACTTCAAGAACGTCAACTAACCTATTCAGCATGCTCGAAAAGACATGAGGTGAAAAACAACTCTCATATCACAGTCTGAACTGTTTACACCTGTCCCAAAAAATTATATTATTCGTAAGTTCTTACTTAAATTAGAATGTAGTGTTGTCAAACGACCCGGTACTTCGGTACCAAGTCAGTACTAAAAAAATGAAAAAGTTACGGGACCAGTTACGGTTTTAAGTACCGGTGGTACCGAGTACCCGGGTTCTTGATGCTCTATCCGAAAGGTGCGTGGCGACATCAAAACGAGGAAACGCACCAAACTAACAAAACACTTTGAAGACACCCAGATCAAATGAAAGAGTTCAAGCAGGTAAGTTTCATTACAATTTTTTATATTTAGATCAGTGTTTCCCATACATTGATTTATTTGTGGCGCCCGCCCCGTTACTGGGGAAACCTCTATCTCTCCAGCTTTACAAGCGCCTCCTGCTGGCAGAGAATGATTTTGCATATACATGCCGCCACAAATAGAGTGCAAGTCTGGGGGAAACACTGCTTCTGTTATGAATATTATTCAATATTTTAATTTGAATGTCGGATTGAAATGAACGCTGTTATTGGAGTAGTTAATCGTTAGCATAAGCGCGGCTAACGCTAATACAATGAGCATTAGAATTAAGTTTCTTTATTAACCCCTTAGCTGTCACCCCCCATTTTCAGCATGGAGACACAAATGACACGAAAAAGAAATAAAAAGGTTGCTGCTCATGAGTCTTTCTTACTAGATACATAATCAACATATGTGCACAAAGCTGACACTTCAAAGTTTTCGGTTCAGGAATCTAGGGCTGTCAAAATGACTGAAAAACTAAATTCGAATTTTCTACTTAAAAATGATCAAAATTCAAATTATATTCGAATTTAAAAAGGCATCATTTCAGTTAGGGGGAAAAAAACTTTTGGCTTCTCTCCTGAGGCCCCAAGAGGGCGCATCGAGCAAAATATTATGCATGTTTCTTCAAAGCGTAATAAAATAACACGACTATCTTTGAAAAAAAGTGCATAATGTTTAAAATAATGTTTATAAACCATATATAATTAATAAAGTTGCTTAAACAGTTAGAAAAAAAAACAGCACCATGCATGTATGTATAGTTTAATACAAAGGACCAAAAACCAATCACAAAGAGTAGGCTACTTTCTGCATTTAAAAACATGAGATACAGTGGGATGGGGGAAAACCGCCATAACGTCTTTAGACATGTTTTTTTAAAAGTTGAATTTGCATTAATTTTACATGGCTTTCTGAACATGCCGCTCTCCGCGAGACGCGAGTGCAAAGCTGATAGACATCCCTATAGAAAATGTGATAAATATGCATTCTGTGGGAACGGCTTGGTTTCAGTTTTGATGTGAACAACATCTTCTCCACACTGATGATCTTGTTTTCCGCAATATATGAACGAACAACGTAGCAGCGCCGCATCTAGTGGGTTCAACTGGATAGGCTAACAAATGCAATCAATGACACAAACATCGTCATCGCATCTCATGCACCACTGATAAGGCTGCCTGAGGGCTGACGCAGACCTTAAATTCTAATGCAACGTTTTTGCATTCGAATGTGGATTTTTTTTTTAATTCGACGAATATTCGAAATTATAATTTTTTTTTTTACAGCCCTACAGGAATCAGAATTACTTGGACTGTTATGATGATAAAGATATACAAGCTCTAAAATGAAAACAAACAAAAAAACATTTTTAATTTTTTTTTAAATGTATAAAAAAATATATGTTGCTGTAGGATATGATTTTAGAAGCACAATGAAGCTAAAGCCACGAGTCTACTAATGCTTCATTTGAAATTTCAGAACATAATCTCTAAAACTGTGAATTTTATTAAACATTTTCTAAGACCATGTCATGTGTGTTTTTAGAGAAGGCTAATAAAAGGCTAATAAAATTGCTTTATGACCCCTGTAAGCGGTTTCCTCATGTCTGGCTTGGCAAACTGCCCCATTCATGATGCTGTTGTTCTCCCTCGACGAACCTTTCACACCTCTGCCAGGTATGAGACATTATCCTCATTATTCCTTTGTTTTATTCAGCCATTAGTAGCCTTAACTCCACAGTACAGGCTTAGTAGCTAGTAGTTCGTAAGCTCTCTGTAAAGTAATGCGTAGTCACATAATATGACGTTTACCACACAGAGGCGCACAGTAGATGGGGTGTTTAAGAAGCGCTAAAAAAAGAAATAAATTATTTATTCACAAGTATTTATAAGCAAAGTTTATTCACATATTGTTCGCTCTCTTAATATGTACGTGAGTGTAATTGTCAGCAGCATCATAAATATCTAAATGATTGAAGGTTGTCAAGTAAAAGAAGATAAACTTTTTAGAAAACGCGACGCGAATTTGTGAAGGTTTATTTCATTTCACTGCGTCTCATTTGTTTTTAAATGCAATCTGTGTGATCGGCGATTTGGCTCTTTGTATTAGGCTAAGCAATGCATAAACACATGATGCTGTTTTGTTCATAATTGTTTATGCAGTTTACAAAATTATATTTGTTTTATATATGTTAATTTAGACGTTATGCACGTTTTTATAGACCGTTATTTGAATTGACAGTTTAATGCGCTGCATTATTTTGCTCTCATTGTGCCCTCGGGAAACAAGTCAAAAGTTTCCTTAAGACTTATTTAATCTGCATATAAAACATAAGAAAGGAGATATTTGTTTAAATTTGATATTGTGTTTGACTTAAAAAAAATAATATATATGCCTATATATATTTGTTGTTTGTCTTAATAAAGTGGGCAAATTAAAAATACAAAGTGGTTACATTTAAAAAAAAATTCTATTGCTCTTTTTTAAAACAGCTTAAAAAAGTGTCAATAATTATCGATACTGAACGATATGAAACAATATTTTTTAGCTATATCGCCCAACCCTACCTAGCATCATGGTGATAGGCTCTGCACCAGCAAACACTTGGTTTCTTTTCGGCTTCATCTGTTGCCCTAGTGACCACACAGTAGCATGGAACCACCACTTACAACATCTGGCGTTCGCGCTGCCATTGACCTAAAGAGAGCAGCTGTCTGTCATGAACGAAACAGCTTCACAGTCTTTTCAGCCACACAGTATCATTATTTCTGAAACAAACATTCAACTCACAGAAGTACTGGGATAAAAGTTTATAGTTCAGATATAAACTGTGTGTACGATGTGTATGGTAGCGATTAAAATGGAGTAAATCACCTTTTGAAAGTAATTTGATGCTTCAAATGAAGATTTATCGATTACACTGTTACGCCAGTAGGTGGCGAAAAGAGGCTGTTAAAATGTAGGCCTATTTGTCTTTGAATCATACAAGAGATTTGTTAAATTTTTTGTGATTTTTGTTTATGGTATTCAGCTCCAATAAATGGTTTGCAAAAAAGAGACACGGGATAAATGTTTGATATCATTATTTAATCACATTGGAATCGAAAAGAATCGGAATCGGAATTGATCAAATTCAAACGATACCCAGCCCTAGTGGCATGTGTGGTCACTCGACTATCCGGTGTGCAGCGCGGAGACCAGAACGAAGATGGATGCGGAGGAGATCGACACTGAACAGGTAGGCAAAAAAAAACTCTACCTCTGTTATATGGTGATATTTTGGCTTTAAGATTACCGACAGCGAGCAGAGAAAGGTACTGTGCAAGATTTGCTCAATTAAAGTTGCTACATCACGTGGCAATACGACAAATTTATATCAGCACCTGAAACAGCACAGAGAAAAACATGATGAATGTATGACCGAGAAAATCCAGATTAGTAAAGAGTAGGGCTGTGTATCACCAGCAAAGACACGATACGATACATATCACGATACAGAGGCCACGATACAATACGTATCACGATACATGACTGCACTGAATTTCCCCTCAGCAGAATTGAGAAAAACAGCTGTTTATTAAACACTGCATACTATAGTGCCATTTCTAACTATTGGCAGAGCAGGCAGCTGACCTCTGCATTATGAAGGGCTTCCATAACTGTACCACAGTACAATATAGGTAATGGCATATGTTTCATGCTTACATTGGGCACTCCCCACCAGGTACAATATTCTGATTGTTTGCATCTTGTTTTTAAGCCCATAAATAATAATGTACTTGTTCTAATACATTTATATTGTAATTTCCTCATTCTAATATATTTTAAAAAATCATTTACATTGCTGGTAGGTTATCATTGCACAAACTAACACACTCTCTACAATTAAAAAAAAAAAAGTAGAAGAGTTCTAAACTAACGCGCTGTCTTCACTGTATCTAACGCACACACGCTCAAGGCTGATTTATACTCGACGCGTCCGCAAGTTCGGTTTGAGTGCGCGCGATGTCGTTTCGCGTGGCAGTGTGCACGACATTTTTTTGTAACTTTCCGCACAGCTCCAAATCTCTGTGACGATACATCGTCGTATCGATATTTTGAACACAGCACTAGTAAAGAGACAGCTGAAGCAAACAAGGCACAAGCTGTTACCCGAACAAAACAAAATAATTACAGATGTGTTTGCAAGTCTCACGCCAAATGATAAGTCTTCACCTAGGTATAAAGAAAATCACAGACTCCATAACGCACTGCTTGGCAAAAGATGTGATGCTCATACACACCATTAAGTGGGATTTCAGAAAATGATCCACACACTGGACAAGAGGTACCAGCTGCCCTCGTATAACTATTTCTCTCAAGTAGCGATCCCTAAGCTTTATAACTCGGGTTGTGAGTATATAATCATTGTATGCAATCAGAATGTGAATATTAAATGTTTTGCAATGTCACTGTAGTAAGTAAATGTTTTGTCATTTTTCCACCCTCTTATCATTCACAAAAATGCTCTGAAAGATAATGCACAATGCATTAACAGGGCTACTGGGATATGCATGAAGATTGTGGGCCACTACTCCCATAGTTGGAAGAAAAGAGTGGCCTTGAGGGAGCACAACGAGAGCTCAACCTCCCAGAGCATGCCATGGTGACAGACTGCTCAACACTATGGGGTTCCACTCAGAAAATGATAGCAAGAGTCCTGGAGCAGCAAAGTGGGTTGTCCAAGGTTTTCTCTACAGACCGCAAAGTGCGACACCTACTTCCTTCATGGCAGGACCTGGAGGTCTTGGAATCTGTAAACCAGGCACTAAGCCCACTCCAGGACTTCACGGATGCCTTATCTTCTGAACACCTCAGTGCTGGCTGAAGACGAAGCGGACTCACTGAAATCAAAAATTCTTAGCTACCTCAACAACAAACATGAAGGCACGCAGGACTTGCTTAACTTGACCACTTTCCTAGACCCAAGGTTCCGAACACAATACATCTCTGCAGAATTGACCCAGACCTTAAAGGAACAAGTCATCTCTGAGTTGATAGTGAGTGAAACCACAGAGTTTACTTAACTGGTAAGAATTCCATGTAACAAATTACTAAAACTTGCATTTTTTTATTTGTTTCAGAAAAATCACCAGCAGCAGACTGTAGCCCAAAGCACTGCAGCGATGGAGAATGATAGCCTGGATGTGGTAAGTCCACCCGCTGCTAAAGCCAAGAAGAAAACTCTGGCCAGTTTCTTCAAGGAAACCGCATGTACAGCACCAAAAGCTTCATTGTCAACCACATTTGATCCCATGGCACAGTTTAGAGAAGCAGTGGCCGCTGAACTCAATGCTTACCATTTACATGCCATGTGTAGACCATAGAGAAGATCCACTGAAATGGTGGTAGTTCCACAAAGTAAACTTCCCTAGGCTATACAGACTAGCACAAAAATATCTGGGCATACAAGCAACAAGCTCTGCATCAGAGAGAGCTTTTAGCACTAGTGTTAATGTTGTGTCGAATCATCGCTCGTTTCTGAAACCGGAGAACAATTTTATATCCAGTTTCCTTTTCAAAAGAGTTTATACAAAAGTATATGTTACATCCTGCATAAATGTCCTTGTTTGTTTGCACAAAATGTTTAAAATATCTTATTTTTGTGAAAATGTGCATTTTTTCATTTATTGTTTTATTTACTTTAGCTATACTTTTGAGAAAATAAGTTTACATGCAAATGTTATTTCATTTTGTAAAAAAATATTTATTTTGAAAACATTTTCTAGTTTTACAAATCATCAGAGAGAGCTTTTAGCACTAGTGATAATGTTGTATCGAATCATCGCTCCTGTCTGAAACCAGAGAAAGTGGATATGCTTGGGGTCTTTTTTGGCAAACAACCACTGATATGATAAGTAGAACTATTCAGAAAGAGGATTTGGGAGTACCAGTTGGTCATAAAAAAAAAAAAAAAGATTTAGTAGTTTGAGTGAACCTCAATTTTATATCCAGTTTCCTTTTCAAAAGAGTTTATACAGAGTATATGTTACATCCTGCATAAATGTCCTTGTTTGTTTGCACAAAATGTTTAAAATATCTTATTTTTGTGAAAATGTGCATTTTTTCATTTATTGTTTGTATTTTAATGCAACCCCCTTTGCTCTGCTGGAGGGCGGAGATACATTCGTCCACGTTCACGATTCACGATTCATTAAACCCATCAACACATTTCCCAGCATTACTAAGTCCCCTGTGGTTTGACTGAAGGATGTGTGGATGAGGTGTGAATCAGTGGTTTCGCAGGGGTTTGTCTATTAACCCATTTAAAAACAGTGATTGATAATCTAAAAAAGATTGCCGTTTACAGGGTATGAAAGCGCACAAGCTGTCAACTATAAATGCATACGGTCTTCATTTTATGGGAACACTTTCATGTCATAATACGGATGCAATATTTAAAGGTTTGTTATTCATTATTACGAAATCTCTGTCTCATAAAACAGGATCACAAATAAAAAAAAAAAGATTTAGTAGTTTGAGTGAACCTCAATTTTATATCCAGTTTCCTTTTCAAAAGAGTTTATACAGAGTATATGTTACATCCTGCATAAATGTCCTTGTTTGTTTGCACAAAATGTTTAAAATATCTTATTTTTGTGAAAATGTGCATTTTTTCATTTATTGTTTTATTTACTTTAGCTATACTTTTGAGAAAATAAGTTTACATGCAAATGTTATTTCATTTTGTAAAAAAATATTTATTTTGAAAACATTTTCTAGTTTTACAAATACACATTTCAGCATTATCACTAATCTGTGTGTGCATTTTCCTTGATAACCAATCAAGTTGACTCATGGTACCATTTATTATATCGCAACTGCATAACGCAATATTGACCTCAATAATCGCAATATGAAATTGTTCCCAAATCGTGCAGCCCTACAGGTTTTGTACAGGTTTTGCACGCTTTTACCATAACCAACACTTAGAACGCCTTAGCAACCATAAAGGAACACCCTAGCAACATCCAAGCACACTCTAGCAACATGGTGACTGGTTTTGCACAAGCAAAGACTCACTTTTCTAAACAAAAAAAAGTAGAAATCTGGTTCACTAGAGCAGTAGTTTACTAGCAACAGTCTCCAGTTTGATGGATTGTACCACTTCAATTCTAGATTTCCTGAGCCTGGATCTTTTTCAACATGTTTTGAAGATTCCAAAACACCCAATTACCGACCAACCAACAAAGCATCTCAACCGTAAAAAAAGACGTTTACACTTCACGCTATCAGACAGCACATTACACAACCACATACCCTGAAAAAGCTAGAGGGGGGATGAATTATGCGTACGAATGGTTTATTAAGACGACAAAAATAAAAGCGCAAAGTGTGCGTGGGTGAGAAAGCAAGAGCGAGAATAAAAATGAAAGACCCTTTTTTTTGGTGATGCCTTTTATGGGCAATGCATAATCAGCATGATCCACCACCACAATAAACATGGCCAAGTAACAAAGGGCCCAGAAGCGACAAAAGGCCATGTAACCCTGCTCCTCTGTCTCAACACACTAACACGACGTGAAACTGTATCATGAGCTTCATCTGGGAGAGGCATGGACCCATTGTCCTCATGTTAAATTGACTATCATCATCAAACGCTCAACTAGAGCACACGCAGAAACTACAGTGTGCCTATATCTCATACACTCAACATTCGGTCACATTACATGCAGCCGCCCAGACTGAGAACAGCCAAGCCACAGTGCCCATTTGGGTCATCCATGCAACAGCTGCATGCCAGGCTGTGGAACGCACCCTCATTTCCATCTCAAGAGCCCCTGATTGATAAATAGGCATCATCCCTGGAATGGCAAACCCCAAAATTGGCCAACAGCCCATGATCGCATCCAAAGAGGGCACATGCATTCATATCCATGCATACATGTGTGCTCATTTGCGGAATTCAATGCATGATGCACATTTTCATTCACCGCATTTGCTCGACTCTCAAATAGCTCAGCCATAACGGAGGGCATAAGAAGTTGGCTCCACAGTCACGTATTTTAATGCAACCCCCTTTGCTCTGCTGGAGGGCGGAGATACATTCGTCCACGTTCACGATTCACGATTCATTAAACCCATCAACACATTTCCCAGCATTACTAAGTCCCCTGTGGTTTGACTGAAGGATGTGTGGATGAGGTGTGAATCAGTGGTTTCGCAGGGGTTTGTCTATTAACCCATTTAAAAACAGTGATTGATAATCTAAAAAAGATTGCCGTTTACAGGGTATGAAAGCGCACAAGCTGTCAACTATAAATGCATACGGTCTTCATTTTATGGGAACACTTTCATGTCATAATACGGATGCAATATTTAAAGGTTTGTTATTCATTATTACGAAATCTCTGTCTCATAAAACAGGATCACAAATAAGCATGTCTTTGATCACACTTATTACAATTATGTACAAGTAACTGATTCTCATTGTAAAACTGCTTGTTTTAAGCAGTATTGTTACATTAAAATGTTTTTTAAAATGTGCATTTATTATTTCTGGATGATGCACAGATCCATACACGCATGTACAGCATGTGTGTGTGTGTATCGTATAAACGATTTACACTGGAAAACATAAGTACTTCAACTAACTTTTGGAAACTTTTCCAGGGAATAACATGCATTTTAGATGATTAAATGGGTTATCATTCTTTGCAGTACTTGGATATGCATAACAACTGGTTCAACCGAACAGCTTTTTATAAATGTTTATTCAAAACAACAACAGAATTTCAGCATTATGGACTCGATTTATGGAAAGACAGGGGTCAAACAAAACTACAAAAACAAATCGACTAAGCCTGTCAGGATTGCAATTCAACCAGGTAACGTTAGGTGGTGGAATTCGGTACTAGTCCAAGCTTAAATAAACACTTCAAAGCAACGGTTTTGCTTTCCTTTTATAGTTAAACCAACACCACAGCATTTAAACACGACATATAGTTCATGCTGGCAAACCAACCGTCGATTAAACCACATTTAATCAGATTACTCGACCCAAACACTCCTCAAACCTGGCAGTTTTGTTTGCTAAGCATAGCATGAGCGTCGCGTCTAAGTTACCTTCCGCTTCAATGGATCGTTTCAAGAAACGCAACGCAAGACTCACCAGAGACGGTAAACGTTGTTTGGACGCGAGTCCCTGCCCTCGCCTGCTTCTCGGAGGCCGGATGCCGTCTTTCCACTCTCCGCCAACACACACAAACACAAGCCGCCTTTTCTGACGATCAACGGTCAAACTCGCGCTGGTATCCTCAGTCGAACGGGTCACTATGGCGAGCGTTTGGTGACGGTGCTCGGGTCCGGGAGGGGTGCAGCTGATACCCTTCTACTGACGCCTCCGCCTTGACATCGGAGGAAGAGGAAAGCCTTCTTGTGCAGTTATTTGAACATCGCACTCAACTGAAACTCGACAAACAGCGCCGCCTGCTGTCCAGCGGCCGCTATGACGCACGTGCTCTCTAAGGTGTTGTGGCGTCGCGGTTGCGACCTACACTGTAAAAAATAAGTGTAATTTTAACTGTAAATATTTGTAAAAACGCTACGGGAAAAAACTGTTAATAGGTTTAACAGTAAGTTCCCGTACTATATACAGGGGAAAACTGTAAAATATATAACCAGGCATTTTACAGTAAAATGCTGTTAATTTGACAGTTTTTAGAAGTAAAAATAACAAATCAATGTATATATGATATTCCCAGAACTCCCTGCACATTTGAAAGCATTTTGTTTAAATAATCATGTTTTTTTTTTAAGTTTTTGTTATTAGTTATGTATATTTGGGCTTTATGTTACATCTTCTGTTGTTTAATGAAAGTTTAATGCATTATTTATGTATCGTTTTGTGTTTGCATGAATGACTCTGTGCACCTTCTATATATTAGTATATACTTCTGCTTGTGGCGAAGCTACTTGTGATGAGCTTTGATTCTTCATGTGGCTTTCTCTTTTACCAGCTGCATTATTATGGTGGTTGTCAGTATGTTCAAGGTACAAAACAGATTTTAATAGCAGTGTGCATTGTTGAATTTACTGGTTTACATTCAAATTTTCTTGTTTGTAAATTACAGTTTTATACTGTAAAGTTTACAGTTTTTGGCCGTAAATGTGTTTACAGTTTTTCTGTATTTTTTACAGCTGCCAAAATATTTTTGTTTTTACAGTGTAGTCCTAGAGAAAAGTGGTTGAACTTCATGAACTTGAAAAGGCAGCGGTAGAACCCTAATGGTTCTTATTACAACTTTCTTTTAAAGATTTTTAAAATGAATTTAGTTATTGTAATTAAGATTTAAAAGTTCGAATTTTGGATGTATTGTTAATGAAACCAGTTATTAATCAATTTTGCATCTCTTCTAACAGACTGTATTTCCTCTGTCCTGACAGATTTGGGTAACATTATAATAGCTTTCAATAGTTCAGATTATTAAGTTGCTAAGTTGTCACACCATTTTACGTCAGTAAATGTCATTTTTACATCAGTAAGTTCATAAATGCGGTTAATCTTTTCTATCATTGAATGATGTTACATGATATGTATATGGGGAAAGTTGGGGAAATGCTTCTAGAGGATGGTGTTCAATTGTGTAATTGAACTTCTGACTCATACCATATAGTTGCTATATAGGCTTTGTGGAATTTCACTTTTGTGAAAACTAGTGGTCTCCCCTAAAATGCTCAACAGGTCATTTCATAATCACTCCAATAGTTGTCATGAAACTATGATTCATATGCAGTATATATGAAACAAAATTTCCACAAGGCCTATATCTTGGCAATAAACACTCTTAAAAGTAAAGGTGCTTCAAAAGGTTCTTCAAGCGATGCCATAGAAGAACCATTTTTGGTTCCACAAAGAACCATTCAGTCAAAGGTTCTTTAAAGAACCATCTCTTTCTTGCGTTTTTATAATCTGAAGAACCTTCTTTCGCCACAAAGAACCTTTTGTGAAACAGAAAGGTTCTTCAGATGTTAAAGGTTCTTTATGGAACCATTTAGACAAAAAGGTTCTTCTATGGCATCGTGAAGCACCTTTATTTTTAAGAGTGTATATATATGTTTTTTTAACAATATTTGTAAAAATCTTTTGTAATAAAAAACTGCACTACCGTTCAAAGGTTTGGTGTAAGTACTTTTATTCAGCAAGGATATAGATGGGTAAAAAGGGATAGTACAGACTTACATTGTTATAAGATTTGAATATATGCTGTTCTTTTATACTTTTTATTCATCAAAAAATATTGAAAAAAATAAAACAGGTTCCAAAAAATTTAATAAATAAAAACACAAATAAATAAGTAGCACAACGGTTTCCAACACTGACAATAAATCATCATATTATGATTTCTGAAGAATCATGTGACACTGAAGATTGGAGTAATGACTGATGAAAATTCAGCTTTGCTTAGCCACCACAGGAATACAATTATATTTTAAAGTATATTAAAATTGAAAAATGTTATTTTAAATTGTAATAATATTTCACAATATTACTGTTTTAACTACATTTTGATCAAACAAATGCAGCCTTGAGCAGAAGAGACTTCTTTAAAAAAAATAAAAAAAAACATTAAAAATCCAAACTTCTTGAATCCAAGTCTTGTATACTATGTATTGACTCATGTATATCAAGTATATAATAATGTCTTACTGACATATTTACAATTAATAAGCATATTGTCATTAAAAATGGTTTGGCCACTTCCTTCATAATTTGAGAATACAGTAACTGAAATTTAAACAGATGCATGCAATGAAAAGTTAACTTTGCAACTGATATACTGTTATTTTATTATTGACATTGTACTTGTGACAAAGACCACAAACAGCAAAAAACATATTCACAATTACACACTGATACCACTGATTGATAAAAAGAGCATTTTTGTTGATGTACTAAGCATTGCTTAATATAGGAATTCATAGAAAAAGAAGAGGAAGAAGAAAGACAAAGAAAGAAGAACTCATTCAGTCATGTCTTACAAAAGCTGATTACCAACATCCCTGTAACTGGAACTGGTGAATGTGAGGTCACTCACACTTTCAGTTTATGTCAGAAACCCACAAATCACTAAAAAATGCTGGGTTGTTTCAACCCAACTTTGGGTCAAATATGGACCAACCAAACTTTTGGGTTAAAAATTTCATTTAAAAATGTAACTCAACGGTTGGGTTAGTCCATATTTGATCCAAAGTTGGGTTGAAACAACCCAGCATTTTTTTTAGTGATGAGATATTATAAGACATGTAAGTTTTACGTGAGGGAAAACATGAATTACAAACATCACAGACATAAAAACAAGTTAAACGAAAAAGCAGTCTTAAATAAGAATGAAATATATTTAGTATTTAACATTTGATTTTTTTTAAAGATAATTGATAAAACATTTACCATTCTTCATGAAAACATTATTTCAAATTTGTTAAAAACAAAACAAACAAACAAAAAAAAACACCATGAAATGTCATATGAAATTTTCTAAATTTCAGAATAAAACTTGCTGCATAATATCACATTAAATCTTAAAAGAAAGCAGGAAAACTGTATATTAACTGTAAATAACGAACTAAGTATTTCCTGTTATTGTATTTTTAAAAAAAAAGGTCTGTGACATTTATATTGTTGAATTTAAACCTGTTGAAATAATGAGATAAATGAAAAAGTTTTAATTAAATATTATTTAAAAGCATTTTAGTATTTAAAATTGTATTGTTCAGAAATACTAAACAATGGAAGACGGACGGACGGACGGACGGACAGACAGACAGACAGACAGACAGATAGATAGATAGATAGATAGGAACTCAACAGGGATGATAAGCAAGCTTGCAAAATTCAGAATGAGCAAAAAAGTGTTTCACTAATGGGGAATTGACGTGCAATCAGATACTGACGTTATCATCATCATCCATTGCCACAATTCTGCATCAGCTAATAAACTGCCACTATAAAAGGACTGGCTCACTGAAGATGTAACAGTCAGGATTACAGATAAGAGCAGAAGACGAGTTCACTACAAGATCCAAGAAACATGAAGACCTCGACCCTCCTGTGTCTCTGTTTCTTAGGTTTCAGGTGAGTCCTAATGAACCATTTTCATGATACCAGAGGTTTTTCAACATTTTATGAGCTCTAAATATGTGCAAAGTTGTAATGAACAGTTGTTCTGCTTCTCTTCGGTGACGATTTGTGCATATCTGAGATATGGATGTATTATAGTTCACATGTTTTCTGTCGTAGTTACAGTCTGGCAGTGGATGATGTGTATGAATATCTGTGGGAGAAGAATAAAGACATCGCTAATAAGACAATCGGGTTGGACTTCCTGAGGCAAATGGAGAACGGCAGCCTGCAGGCGGAGCGATACGTCAACTTCACCATCCAAGACATCGGCTACCTCCTGAAAGTCACCAAGATGTTGAAGAGAATGAGTGCCAAAATAGCTCAGCCCAATGACATCAGGGACTTCATGAAAGGCAGATATTTGAGCTACAAAAGTTTTGCAGACTTTATGCTCAAACAGTATTTTTTCAAGGTAAGAATAGAAAAACAAAGACTTTAAACATTTCATATTGCTTCTGAATTGACTGAAAATGTTTTATACTCCACAGGGTGAGCCTCTCATTCAGCAAACTCCAGCTATGAGGAAGTATCTGGCGGTCTACAGAAACCTGATGGACAATGAAGAGCCGCTGTACTTTGCCGTGGGTCTTCTGCCCTGCGCTAGACTCTGGGTTTGGCTGGCTGAAAATCTCAACACTCCTCCAACCAATGCCTATTACACTTGGAAGGTGGAGAATATGGGCGGCCATCCTGAGAAACACTACAGAGCTCTGCTGAATAAGTATCTCATCACACCTGAGAAAGTGGCGAAGGCTAATGCTATGTTCCGCGCACAGATGCAGAATGAGCACGATTTCTTCTTCTCATCTTGACTGGTTGTTACAGAGAAGGGTTGCAAATAGTCTGCTGTCTGAGCAACTCAACATTCCACATTATTTAAAGTATTTGTAAAATATTGATGGATGTATTTGGTTACATATTTTATGGTTAATATGCAATAAAAAAATGTAATAATTTAAAAAGAATTTAATATTTTATCCAAGTTTAATGTACGTTTTTAATCATGAACAATTGTATGTCCACAGCAAGTTTAAACAGAAATATAATTCTGGTCTATTCAATGTCCGTATCAGCAATAAAAATATCTTCTATTATGTCTGATCGCTCGCATTCATTTTTTACAATTCTATTTGAAGCAATGCCATTTTTTTAAGGATACCAATTTTCAATTAAATAAAATAAGAAAAAAAAACACATAACACTAAAATAATGCAACAATAATTTATTAGCATATTAAAAAATATAAATAGAAAAAAATGTTATAAATACAAAAATACCATCAAATGTGAAGTGTCACACAGGGAATTCTGGGAATGACAATATACGGTTTGTCACTGTAAATTATAAGATTATTTGTTGTTTTTCTCTTCCAAAAACCGTACTGTACCAAAAAATACATGAAATGTCCCATTAGATCCTTCACAGATTTTCACCGTATATATTAATTAACAGGTTTTTACGGTAGCATCTTTGCAGTCTTTTACAGCTGAAATTGTGATCACTTTTACAGCATATTTTATTTTTTTCCATATGTTCTTTAATGCAATAACTAAAATGCTATGTGCACTTTTTGAGGAAATTGAGGAAAATTCCAACCAATGCAAGGAGCATCAGTTTTTACATGCCACTTCTTGCTTCACCCAAATACGAAAAAGAGAATCTGCGCAATATATTGTTCTGATAAACTGCACATTCTTATGTGAGGAAATATTTTGCCATATTTAAAAATATAAACATTTTCCCAAAGATTTTACAAAATAGTAAAATGTTTTTCTCTGGCATCACTGGTGTATCACAGTCTGTACTTCGGGTTCCCTCCCGTTTGGACAAAGCAGCAGACTTGTTACATTGTTCCATTTTTGTAGAAGTTCCTTAAAACTTGACCTCAGCTGTAAGTCTGCAAGTTTCACTTTGAAATATGAAAGTAGAAGGCTGGCTTAATTCTTTATTACGCGATAAACGAGCATACTGTACATTAAACTGGTTCTTTCACGGAAGCTGTAGTGCTTGGATTGGATTGGGGAAGTCGAAGAGTTGAAGAGCACGTCAAGACACAAGAAACATGAAGACTGCGGCCTTTCTCTGTTTTTCTTTCACATTTTTTAGGTAAGGTCTTAATTCAAATTTTTATTACACAGCAACTTTGGCATGATTACTAAATGTTGTTTTTCGACTCATAAACAGGACAAAACAATCTAAAAAATACTATCTTAATATAACGGCGGATTTTTCCCAGGCCAGTTTATTTTCAGAAATGCATGATAGGTTGTACCGAACAGTCTCATCTAACACTAATTCTCCTGTCTAAGAATTCAGTTTAATAACAGTTTGTGTGTATAACAGGTACTCAATCTGTAGCTGTCCTAGTAACAGTGAAAATGAAATGGAAATGAAATCTGTGGAGGATGTTTATGAGTTTCTCTGGGAGAACAATATAGACATTGCCCATAAGACGATCCGAGGGGACTTCCTGATACAAATGTAGAATGGCAGCCTGCAGGCAGAGCGATACATCAGCTTCACCCTGCAAGATCTTAACTATGTACTGAAAGTGGCTGAGATGTTGAAGAAAATGAGTGCAAATGTAACTCAGCCAAATGACCTCAAGGACTTCTTGAGTGGCAGATACTCAAGTTACGAAGATTTAGGCAATTTAATGCTCAACCAATATTTTTTCGAGGTAAGAATAAGATCAACGAAGAGTTCAAAACTTTCAAGGTGGTTCTTAATTCATTGGAGATGGTTTATAATCTCATTTCCACAGGGTGAGCCTCCCATTCAGCAAACTCCAGCTATGAGGAAGTATCTAAAGTATTCTTCTTCTCATCTTGACTGGTTGTTAGTTAAAGGCAAACACTGTTTGAGCAATTCAATATTTCATCCCAAAAAAAAATGTTTGCAATAATAATCCAAATATTGATTGATGTATTGGCTTATTTTAATTGATTTTTTTGATTTTGCTTACAATAATTTTAAAAGAATTCTATTTTCTACCAAATATATTCTATCAAATTTAATCATGAAAACTATGTTTGCAACCACATTTTATGGAATTTACAAACAATAATACATTTCTTTTACATTTTGTCTGAATATTTAGTGTGTTCAGCAGTTCATTAACTTTATTATTTTGTTAAATATAAACTCTGAAAAATATATTTCACATTTTATGGTTATAGGCACTGTATTTAATTTCTGTATCCTCTTTTTTATTTTTAATACATTTTAATTTTTTTATTTTCTATTTTTATTGTGATTGTGATTTTACGATAATTAATTCCTTTAAAGCACATTGAATTACCTTTGTGTATGTAGAAATAAACCTGCCTTGCCTATATGGTTACATTACTTTTAAATTTGTCAAAAATAGAACTTTTTTATTTTAAAAACAAACAAGCAAGCCCTGTCCAGATTTAAAAAGTACCGCAAAAGTAACGTAACGCATTACTTTCCATAAAAAGTAACTAAGTAACGTAATTAGTTACTTTTTTATGGAGTAACGCAATATTGTAACGCATTACTTTTAAAAGTAACTTTCCCCAACACTGTGTATATATATATATATAGTTTTATTAGTTAATGAATTATGTTAATCAAACGTCATCTGAGTCTTTATGATATGTAGGACAAGTGTCACTGCCCTTTACCCCAGTTATATAACGTTAAACACAAACTCCGGGTCAGACGCACTGTACTTCAGTTCATCTCGTCGACTCTGTGCTGGATTAAAGATGTCCCGGGCAGCAGACAGATTAAAAGTGGTTTTGAATCATCTGGATCGGTCCCACGGTGCTGTCGTATCCTTTCAGATAGGAAGCTAAGCGGATCACATGCAGCACAAGCTGAGGCATTACGAGCAGGCCTGCTTTATTGTTTACTACTTTTGTAGTTTCAGGGTTGGCACCATCTGAGGTCCTGTGAGGGGTTGGCATCATCTCTTCTCAGGTGTTCTAGATCCAGACTGAAGCTTGACATCCCGTGGCAAAAAACAGATAAACAAATAGAAACATAATTAGCGTAGCTGCTGCTCCAACCAAGCAAAATTGATTTGTTTAACCCAAACTAAAGAATAATAATGTGCATTTGATCAGATATGACTGCAGTAAAGATTATGAGATGCATTATTTGAATGCTCGGCCAAAGAGATGTGTCTTTAATATAGATTTAAACAGAGAGAGTGTGTCTGAACCCTGAATGTTATCAGGAAGGCTATTCCAGAGTTTGGGAGCCAAATGCGAAAAAGCTCTACCTCCTTTAGTGGACTTTGCTATCCTAGGTACTACCAAAAGTCCAGTGTTTTGCAACCTTAGGGAGTGTGATGGATTGTAGCGTGGTAGAAGACTAGTTAGGTACGCAGGAGCTAACCCATTAAGGGCCTTATAGGCAAGTAATAATATTTTGTAACTGATACGGAATTTAATAGGTAGCCAGTGCAGAGACTGTAAAATTGGGGTAATATGATCATATTTTCTTGACCTGGTAAGGACTCTAGCCGCTGCATTTTGGACTACCTGTAGCTTGTTTACTGAAGATGCAGGACAACCACCTAGCAGTGCATTACAATAGTCCAGTCTAGAGGTCATGAATGCATGAACTAGCTTTCCCATTCAGTCAGTCACGTTCTACGTTACGTCAGTGACTGACGAATTGGGATCTCGCCCGAGAGCCCAATCACCTTCGAGTGTTAACTTAACAAGCCATTGACAGTTGGCGTGCGTGTTTCGCCATCAAACGCACATCAGCTTTTCGCTTCGGAGCCGAGCCTTCTACAGGACGAATCTCCGCGAGTGTTTGGAAAAAAGCTGGCGTTGGTGTTACAGCGTGTCTGTATGAAATCTGGCAAAGCGCCGCCGCCTGGAGGGGTAGTCCACGCCTTCTGTCCAGGGCCTGTAAGTTCTCGTCCGCTCTGACGGCTAAGGCTTACAGTGCTGCTGGACAGGCCGCTTCTGCATCCGTCTAGTTGCAAATTGTAATCCACGAGATTAGGTGTACTGTCTTTTTGTGAAATAAGTAATATCTCTGTTTTATCCGAATTTAATAGGATTATTAAATTATTGGTCATCCAATCTTTTACATTTTTAACACACTCTGTTAGCTTCGATAATTTAGAAGTTTCATCTGGTCTTGTTGAGATATATAGTTGAGTATCATCGGCATAACAGTGGAAACTAATCCCGTATTTTTTAATAATATTACCAAGCGGCAACATGTATATCGAAAATAGTAGAGGACCTAGGACAGATCCTTGTGGCACTCCATATTTTACTGGTGATAATTGAGATGACTCCCCATTTAAATGAACAAGGTGGTAGCGATCGGACAGGTAGGATCTAAACCATCTTAAAGCCTGTCTGGCAGGAATGAACCAAACCGAAGGATTTCGAAAGGCAGGTATACTTGCATGCATAAACATAGAGCTTTTACAGTAATATTTAAGACCGTTCACTTTGCCCTGTTTTCACTTGGTGGTAACATACAGACAGACAGAGCTAAACACATGGGTAAATGGGGACCAGGGCAATTTTCTCATTCTTAAAGCACATTCGGAGGTGGTCAGGGCCACATTGCATTTGTAGTATTAAAGGAATAATTCACCCAAAAATGAAAATTTGCTAAACATTTACTCACCCTCAGGCCATACAAGATGTAGATGAGTTTGTTTCTTCATCAGAACAGATTTGGAGAAATGTAGCATCACATCATTTGCTCACCAATGGATCCTCTGCAGTGAATGGGTGCCGTCAGAATGAGAGTTCAAACAGCTGATAAAAACATCACAATAATCCAAAAGTGACTCACACGACTCCAGTCCATCAGTTAATGTCTTGTGAAGTGAAGGGCTGCACGTTTGTAAAATCCATCAAGATGTTTTAACTTCAAACCACTGAATTTCTCCAAATCTGCTCTAAAGAAGACACAAACACAAGTATATCTTATGGCCTGAGGGCGAGTAAATTCTTTAGCTAATTTAAATTTTTGAATCAATTACTCCTCTATAACTCTATCATACCTACTGTATCTTACTTATGCAACATGTTGAGTTTTAAAACAGCTGTAAAATAAAACCAAAGGCTGATCGAAAATTTGGGAAAATGCTCATTTAGATGCACAAGAAGAGTAACAATACACTGACTTTTGGTGCTTTGTCAACAACCAACTTAGTAAGTGTATGAAGGCACAAAGTCAGACATTACTAGATGTAAATTTGAATTTGTTTGCATTTATTTCAGGTCATCTCCTGTCGCTATGCCAGCTCTGACTGCTATTACATTGATGTGAAAGGAACAACTCAGGAGAACATCAGCAATGAAGTGGAAGAACTTGCAGCCAAGAAGTATGGAGTTGATGATACAGTCTCCTTTCAGGTGTGTTCACAGCTTCAGATAAATGCAAAGTTACTTTCATGCACACATGTGTGGTTTATCATTGCAGTCGGGTTCGACGTGCATGTGTTTGTTCTGTGTGCAGGACACCTGGGCTTTGCGGGGACGTCTGGTCCAAGGAAACAGAACATCAATGTGATTGCCAGTGCTCATCTGTCTGCTTAGAGAGAGAACGGCTTCACAACTGGAATAATTAACAGCACACAGCTGTTTGTTAATTATTTAACAATTTCCCTAAAAACTGATAATTAAATATGCTTTCACCAAAAAGTACAAACTTTGGCCATCAGGTGGCACTGAATGGAATAAATCATGGATCTCACTTTCTGAATTGCCATCTGTGCCTGGGACAAGCAGTCCTGATACCGATCTAATATTAATGAAAGCCAGACACTGTAATATTAGCATCAATGGATATTGGTGTGGAATTTTCAGAACACTGGCAGTAGCAATGTAAGAACATTGGGAATTCATTGTCTTGGATTGATACTTCAGGTGTTCCTGAGAGTGATTCCTGCAAGTAATTAGTGAGGTTATTGCTTATGTTGAAGTACTTTGATCAGAATTTGAGTTCACAGCGGACACTGGGAAAGACACAATTGGGAACAGCAGAGCATTTAATCGCCCTCCATTTGAAATATCTAAGATCCAGCTTTTTGCTGACGGAAATGATGGTTTTGAAAGAATCGGAGGCAAAGCAATAAGAGGCAAATGTATTTTACTGTTAATTCTGCTATATTAAATGGATATGTGTTTGATCAACATTAGATCAGGTCTAACCGTGCCTTTTAAACTTTATGACACTACAGTAATAGTACATTTGCCTTGACAATAACACTACTTTTGGAGTTATAATCTAATTAATAAAATTCAAAGTTTCTACCATATAATTTTGCTTAATGTAAATAAATGCACATTTATTTTAAATAAGCTTATGGCTGATAAAGTTTCATATGTGAACGCCAATGTTTTACAACAAATGTAATGGGCATTTTGTGTGTTATACAGTATATAAATGTATATATAATGTAAATAAACCTAAACAAATTTTTTTTCTGTGCGCTCAGGAAAATTTTCAAGCAAATTTTTCGTTTATATAGCTGCCACCGCTTGGATTAACCATGAGTGGTTTTCCAAACTCGATTTTACACATGTGAGCAAAATACACAATCTATTTATATATTTACCAGCTAACTGCAATCCAATTCCTTGATCGTGCTGATTAAAAGCAGAATAAGTGGGCATTTTAAGAGCAGCCAAGAATGCTTGTTTGTTTCTCTCTCTGCATATGCACATATAATAAATACCATACGTGCCCAGACTGGTCTCCATTAAAATCAAATTGCTTTTAGCAGAAAAGGTAAATGCGCTGAATGAAAGTGGCTATTTAAAGTGGTCGATGGTACAAACTCCCTCAGACCAATTCAAACCACACCCTATCCAAAAACTTCCACAGAAATAACGATGAAGTGGTAAGTATGGTTCAACATAATTCACAGTTGAGAAATTGCCCTGGATAATTCACTAGATTGAGCTTAAAGTGATAGTTCATCCAAAAATGAAAATTCTGTCAACATTTGTTTTACCCTCATGTCATTCCAAACCTGTACGAAGATGTTTAGCAGAATGTTCATGCTGCTCTTTTCCATACAGTGAAAAGAAATGGGCTGTCAAGCACCAAAAGTGACTAAAAAAAGCACCATAAAATTGGTTAGTATTTCCAAGTGGCCCAAAACAAACCACTTTTGAATGTACACAAGAGCAAATGAAATCTGAGTGTTACTGCAGCTTTCCATCCTCCTTTAGAGGATAATAAATATGGATCTGGAACGACATGAGGGTTAGAAAAAGGTTTGGTGAGCAGTTCCTTTGAGAGGGAACCCACTTTTACACTTAATGGGTGTTTTGGAGAATGGCTGGAGTCGCTACTGTTTTCATGGGGTGTCTGCCTTATGGAGACTTGGAACAGAAGAAAATACCTGGATGGTATCCAGACATCCAGGAATCCATTTACACAGCATGGAAAAATGCCTCATAAATGCACATGCACACCCTATAGCCAAACCAACCTAGAAAGGGCAAATCGCAGGTTTTCCTCATAGACATTGATACACTTTGAGAAACGTTGAGAAGCAGAGACAGAAGCCAATCTAAGGAGTGACATATAGCTTTTAACTTCTCTCTATCTCTCAGCATGTCTGTTTCTCATTTCCTGACATTGTCTTTCTCTCTCTTCGTGTCCGTTTCACTTTAGATACAGACTAGCTGAAGACTAACTGATCATTCGTGTGTATAATAATATAAATATCCAAGCCTGGCTCCAGGTGGGCCTCTCAGTTGTTGTTAAAGAATGTTCTTAAGGTTTGCAGATGTGTAGTATAAATACTATATCCAACATATGACAGTCACCTTTGACCTGGATGTTTTTTGTCGA
This sequence comes from Sinocyclocheilus grahami, assembly GCF_001515645.1. Taxonomy (NCBI): domain Eukaryota; kingdom Metazoa; phylum Chordata; class Actinopteri; order Cypriniformes; family Cyprinidae; genus Sinocyclocheilus; species Sinocyclocheilus grahami. Next base: position 2,317,569 of record NW_015505212.1, read on the forward strand.
TAAAAAAAAAAAAGTGAAAAAAAATTCACTTGGGTGTTCAGTACAATTTGACAACTCCAGTACAACTTTTCTTTAAATCTGGTGGCCTCTGCACCCTCGGCCTCATGGGATAGCAAAGTGTCCACTGATTCCACATCTCAGCAGATGCAGTGATGCTGTTTGCAATCTATTTAGAAGTGAAGTATGCATATTTGGACACAGGATTTGTCTCTCAAACACAAAACTCTCACTGGCCTTGGAGCAGGACATTTATTTCTGACACTCTTGGTAAAGAATGCCATGTGTAGCACACACAGTAACACATAAAACAGTGATCCGGTTATTATTATTACTCATTCTGCAGAATTATTCCAACCCTGGAAAGTTTTATCACACAAAAATTGTCAGTTTATAGATAAAGCATTGCTGAACAGAGATGATATTTGCAGATTATTAGACAGACAGACATAAAGACAAGATAGATAGATGGATCGATAGATACTGATCTCAGTGGAATGCACAGGTTATTATTTATGCAGACAGGTGAAAGTGCTGATATTTAGTTAATCGGCTTATTCCTGATGAGTAGCTGCCTGAGGAATCTATCACACAAACTTGATCATTTGTTTTATTGGAATGGAAACCTGAAGCTAGACTAAACCTGCCAAAAAGTTTGGACAGTAATGGTCAGTGATGATAGAGGCTGTCATGCACACCGAAGGTCTGATCAGTGGGTGTGTGCTGGGGTCCGTGTCTCCCTCTCTCGCCCCTCCTGCGTTCCCCTGGGCCAGTGAAATTCCAGCTCCCCCTCCTTTCCTTTGCATTCCCTCTTCTCTTTCTCTCTCTCACACACTCAGGTCTCAAGACTCTCTGCTGAGGTACTGATACCTGCATAAGACACACTCATTTTCTGAAGGATGGCCAGGACTCACACTGTCCTGCTCACACTGCTGCCCACTAGTGCAAAAAAAACAAAACAAGGTACAACTATGGTACCAGGTCTAAAATCTATGGTAGTACGTATGTTTTTTTTCTTTGGTTAATGTATTCAAAGCTCTTTCATTTCTTGATGTTCTTTAAGAAACACATCTCTCCCTTTAGTTCTGGTCGGGGTTGAAAGTGCAGCCGTTAAAGATGGAAAAGACCGTGAAGCTCAAAGTGAGTTCAACACACACACACACACACTCCAAATCCAAAAACCCACACACTCCCTCCTCTTACTCCATTGCTTTAGCAGGAGCATCTAAAGTTTTCACACCAGCATCTGATGCCTCAAACTTCTTCAAACGCCGCAGTCGCAGATCCCCAAGAACTTATGAAGAGTACTATGGTGAGTGCAGTAAAACGGTCCTAATGTTTTTCATCTCAGTTCTGCTTTTCTCATCGTCTTTGTAGGTTTAATCAAAATGAACAGACAATTACACTCCTAATATTTAACAATTAAGGAGCTTAAAGTCAACTTTAAGTAATCTCCCATTAAATTGTATTCACTTTAAATTTATGCTAACAATAGGATACAGATGTGAAGAAATGAGTGAACAGACTTCTTTAACGTCATTCTCTCAGATATTAGAAGTATGAGCAAATTAACTAGAAGGAACACTAGGAGGTAACACTTTACTATAAGGTTCATTAGTTAACTACTTTAGGTAACATGAACTAAGAATGAACAATACTTTTACTGCATTTATTAATCTTAGTCAATGTTAATTTCAGCATTTACTAATGCATTATTAAAATTACAAGTTGTGTTTGTTAACATTAGTTAATGCACTGTGAACTAACATGAACAATGAACGACTATTTTTATTAAAGATTAATAAATATTGTAATACATGTATTGTTCATTCGTGTTAGTTAATTCTTTAACTAATGTTAACAAATGACACCTTATTGTAAAGCGTTACCAATAAAACAAAGACTTAAGTACATTTTACAAAAAATACTATTTCAGTCTTTCTACTTCAAAATTTCATGTTTAGTGTTTTCTGTTTTCTGTGTGAAATTTTACTTGCGATAAAAAATAATAATAATCACAGTTTAACATAAAACACCATACATAAAACTAACCAGAACTGTAAAAGCAATATTTATTACCAAAATCAACAATTTACAGTCTTTATATCCCCCCCTACTCCTTACTGTAATTAAATATGCAGATAAAAGAGCCGATAGGAATTCGACCCTAACACAATATGCTAATTTGACCAGACCTTAACTGAAAAAGACAAAACAAAAACGATTTCATAAAAAAAAAAAAGCTAGATGTACAACATGCAAACCTATTATATTTCTCAAGCCCACACAACAAATTTGTTTGTTTTTTGGTATTGAAGAATATACATTTCTTTATGGAAACTTATTTCTGCCATGGGCCAAAAATATAAAGGGTCAAAATGACGAAATACAAATTCAAAATTTTGATTCTTTTCTGGCTACTCTGAGTTTATCTCCCCAAATTTTTTTTTTCTTTCATGGAAAGAATTTTTTTTTAAAAAGGTCATTGCGACCTTTACTCACAATTCATACTTTTTTCTCACAATTGTGAGTTAATATCTCGCAATTTTTGACTTTTTTCCTCCTCAGAATTAAGAAAAACTTTCCCTTAATTCTGAGTTTACATCTTGCAGTTCTGAGATTTTTTTCTCAGAATTAAGATATAAACTCAAATTTGTGAGAGAAAAAAAGTGTCAGAATTGTGACCATAGAATAAAGAGTCACAATTACCTTTTTTTTTTTTTTTATTTTGTCTGGAGTCAAAATTACAAGTAAAAAAATCCATAGGAAGTACGTTTGAATATTATCTTGGACAGTGGGAGGCTCGCAGTCAAAAACATTGGGCTAGAAGGTCCAACAGAACAATATGGAGCAGTGTTCTCTCTCTCCCACAGACACACATACATATGGACACTCGTCCAAACGGCATCAGGCTGTCCTTTACTCTGCCAGTCTATGACTGCAGCAGTGAAGGCATGGAAAAGTTTTACTTTAGTGTATTTTAAATAGTCAGCAATGTGTGTGTGATGGCACTGCAGGTTGGAGGAGTTAAAGCAGTTGGGGCTCGAAAGTGGAATTTGCAGACATGAGCTAAATTAACTTCCCTCACTATAGATATATATACTGTATATATATAGAGAGAGAGAGAGAGAAACCTAGATTATTTTTGGCACTCAATTTGCTAATATCTGTGAGCTGCTGTCAACTGGTTTATGGGAGTGTGTGTCACCCTTAAACCTGTTTATGTCGGACAGTCTGGAGCTTTTGAGGTCTCTAGAGATGAAAGCAACCCGAAAACGTGCAGGACTGCAAGAATAGATGCTTAACTGCTCTTGTATGATGTTTCATGAAATCCCATAGCAATTCTACCTGATGTGTGTCCATTTTGAGATTATCAGCTTTGGTTTGTCATTTCTAACCTCTACTGACAGCTGTCGTCAATGAATACATTTTGAGCAAGAATGTAACAAAAATGTGAAAGTGCCATCAGTATATATATATATATAGAGAGAGAGAGAGAAACCTAGATTATTTTTGGCACTCAATTTGCTAATATCTGTGAGCTGCTGTCAACTGGTTTATGGGAGTGTGTGTCACCCTTAAACCTGTTTATGTCGGACAGTCTGGAGCTTTTGAGGTCTCTAGAGATGAAAGCAACCCGAAAACGTGCAGGACTGCAAGAATAGATGCTTAACTGCTCTTGTATGATGTTTCATGAAATCCCATAGCAATTCTACCTGATGTGTGTCCATTTTGAGATTATCAGCTTTGGTTTGTCATTTCTAACCTCTACTGACAGCTGTCGTCAATGAATACATTTTGAGCAAGAATGTAACAAAAATGTGAAAGTGCCATTGAAAACCCATACTGGACAAATACTTCTATTTCAAATAAATGCTATTATTGTGACACTGAAAACTGGAGTAATGATGCTGAAAATTCAGCTTTGCATCACATGAATAAATCATTTTAAAATATATATTTTAAATCGTAATAATATTTCACATTATTTCAGTATTTTTGATCAAATAAATGCAGCATTGGGGAGGATAAGAGAAAACATTAAAAAATATTTTTAAATGGTATCTCATTTACACATTTATTGTATACTTAAATCTATGCTTTTTTTCCCACTAACTTTTAGCGGAGCAGAGAGTGAAGATGGCTACAAACGAGCGAAGGAGAGAGCACTTAGAGGAACAAAACAACGAATACGAGAACTATTTAGAGGAGGAGCGCGATGGTGAGACTGCTCTCCCTGTCTGATTTTCTTAGCTTCCAGAAAAGAGAAACAAGCTGATCAAACCCTCCACAGGATAGAGTTCCCAGACAGGACTGCTGGACTAATAAGAGGCTGATGACAGCAGTGGCTCTGAGCCTCTCAGACACCCTGTTTCTATCCAGTACACTAGATAGGTGACATTACATTCCTTCGGTGTTTTGAAAGTAAACGGTCAATTTGGCGCAGTCGATTCAATTTAATCAAAAATGCAATTGATCCGAATACACTGATTAAGAAGATTAGTTTATGAATGATTCCTTACCATGGCAACCATAGTTCATAATTCTAGCTAAAGCTCCACAGTTACTAATTATTGTTTCTACATAAAAAATGTGTTAGATTTTAATTCCATTTTGATGATAATCGTAGCTAATACCATGCTACCGCAGTAAATTGGTGGAACCTCCAAGACTAAATTGAGTAGTAGATGAGTTTGTTTCTTCATTAGAACAAATTTGGAGAAATTTAGCATCACTTGCTCACCAATGGATCCTCTGCAGTGAATGGGTGCCATCAGAATAAGAGTCAAAACAGGTGTTAAAAACCATCACAATCCTCAAGTAATCCACACCACTCCAATCAATTAATGTCTTCTGAAGAGAAAAGCTGCCATGTCCATCATCAAGGTGATTTAACTTTAAACCGTGCATATTTCTCTCCTGATTCAGACAAGATGACATTTTCGCTGAAGAAAGCAATATCATGAATAGAAGATTTTTATTTTAGCTGGAAGCAATGGTTTGAAGTAAAAAAAACTTAGATAAGTCTTAATGATTCATTTGTTTCTTACAAACACATCTCTTCACTTTTCAAGATGTTATTTGATGGACTGGAGTCGGGTGGATTAGTGTGATGTTTTAATCAGCTGTTTGGATTCTGACGGCACCCATTCACTGCAGAGGATCCATTGGTGAGCAAGTGATGTAATGCTACATTTCTCCAAATCTGTTCTGATGAAGAAACAAACTCATCTACATCTTGGATGGCCTGAGGGGGGAGTACATTTTCGGCAATTTGTTATTTTTGTGTGTACCGCTCCTTTAAAAAATGGTCACCTTTTGTCATTTAAGATATAAAAGTCTTTGAGAAATGGATCCAGTTCTAGCTGTTGTCTGTCTTTGCATCAACAGAACAGTACGAGAGAACCAGAGGGAAGAATGAGCAGTGGAGAGAATTCCACTATGATGGGCAATACCCACGATACCCTCACCACCGCCACTATGTCTGAGCACATATGAGCACATGCAGTGCCTTGGAAAGTGGATAACCATCATTTGGGGGATACTTTCATAACACAATATAATTATTCATTAGCACTTACAGATTACCTGCTCTTAATACATGTATAATAAAAGGGTTCGTGTTTGGAATGTGACAATTTTCCCCTCTGTTCTAATTGCTTATCTTTACTCTATTATTGGATTCTTTATCAACACATTCATGATTAGTTTGTGATTTTAAGCTTTTTTCAAAGAGACTCCTTATTTTCTTCTTCAGTAATCAGCTGTCACCTGACCTCCCTTTTTAATAACTTTTGGTCTGTACTGATGTGACTAAAGCTCTTCTCATTTTCCACATCAGTGAGGATTCGATATAAAACGTACCAACCAGAATTATGAAAAAGAGAAAGTAGAAAGCCAATAAAAGAAAAAAAAATGTAAAAGACCCAACTTTTGCACCATCTTGTAAACTCATAAATATGGTTTGCGTATATATATATATATATATATATATATATATATCCTCCTGAGACCCAGCTATGGAGTTTTTGCCTCTGTAGCGGACATTATATTTTAGTGAATTTCTGAATTTCCTCACACGTCACAGATTTAAGTCTGGAGTCTTGTTCAGAGCACATTCATGGCTTTCCAGAGATACCAAATGATTGGATGTTTCCTTCTGTGTGAGACTGGGCTCAGGCTGCACACAGGACAGCTGACTCTACTTTAAACTGTTGAGGAACATGGACTGTTCCTCTCCGCGCGGCAACAGTAGTTCCCCTCCAATTTTGGGTCCCTTTTTCTCCTGTGAATGATGAGAGACAGGTCAAAACTGGAGCGAGTTACCAAACACGTGCTAAGATAATTAGATTGCAGAGATGCCATTGAAAGACATTCCAAATACAGTAACAAATTATAGAATAACTGATGACAGAATTTACAAAATAAAAAAAATAACGCAGCCACTCCGCACTTTTTTTTTGCTGATATATGAAACTATGTAACAATTATAACAAATATCACACTGCTGTAAAGCAGCTCTAAAAAGTCCAACTAAACATGAAAAAATAAACTAAAAAAAAAAAAAAGTGTTAAAATGAAAACCAAATAATAGTAAATAAATAACACTAAAATAATACAGAAGTTATTTTTTAAATCTTGTAATAAATTTATTATTCATAATTATTTTAATGGGGTCATATGATGCTTTTTTAAAGATCATTATTTTGTGTATTTGCAAATGTCTTTAATTTTTTAAATAAAGAACTTAATATTTTGAAAATTTTCACTATTAATATAAGAAATTAAAGTTTTACATTTATTAACATTATTAAAAGTTTTTAATTTAAGGAGTTTTTAATTTAGTAAATAGTTTAATAAAGTTAATAAAAAGTTTTAACTTTTTATTAGTAACACTAATAAAACATTTTTTTTTTAAAGACAAGCAAAATGTTCCTGGTATTGAAAATATTCTTTAACAAATGATGGTGCACTTTCCCCAAACAATACCTTTGCGGCTGAGAGGCTCTTTGATGAAGGTGGAGATGTATCAAGGAGGATGTCCTCTCCTTCTGAAAAGCCACGGCCCAGTGTGGGCACAGGAGGGCCTGAGAGACGAGACGTGAGGCCAGGCGACCCTTTTGGAACCTCTGAGGCTGCTTTCGGGGAGAGCAAGGGACCCCTGCTTACATTTGGCCGGGAGGGAGCACTACTCTGGAGCACCCTGGGAAGAGAAGACTTAATATTTATAGTACATATACTATAGGGACAGGTTAAAAGCATTTATCATTCATAAGCACAAATTATTTGCAGTTTACAGAAGTCAGAGACTACAATCACCAGCAAAAACTCAACACTAATCAATGTATCAGCTTCCAAATGTAACGCAAAACAAAAACAACGAGTAGTCAAAGTCATATTTAATAGAACAAATGCCTCTCACCTCTTCTGAATCTCTTCCGCCCTCTTCTTTCGAGCCAACATTCTCTGCTGGTGCTCTTCTTTCTGCTGCTTGAGAAGGTCAGACGCTGATATAGACTGAACTGAAGCTGATCCTGCAACAGCTAAATTAAATAAAGGCAAGTTGGAGATTACATTTGCGTGGTTATTAGTATGCACTGAGGCTGTACACATTTTGTTCAATTTCTCAGAAAACAAGACTTTCACTTTTAGATAAGCATTTTTTTCAGTGCATGCAACATTTAATGCCATGACTTTACAAATGTAAGACTTTCTGCTCTGATTTTATACCTTTTTAGGCCTTAATTTGTGTAACTTTTTAAGACCTTTTTAAAAGACCCACAGAAACCTTGCTTATATTTCAGTGACATAAATGTGCTTGCTTTCAGTTTATTTCTTTGCATGATAATTGTGGGGTGGCATTCGGCAGACATCTGCTGGCCCAAAACAGTACAGCAACATCAGAGAGCATTCATATTTATTAGAAGTGCAACCAGCGCTCAAATTACATAAAACGCATGAAAACCAACAGCAACGTCGAATCTGGCATGACGGCCTATGGTTTGAATAAGCGTAAATGAGATTTGAAGTTATCTTACAGGTTTGAAACAACATCAGTGTGAATAAATGGTGACAGAAGTTAAATTTTTGGATGAATTATCCCTTTAAAATTACCTGTATTCGTGGCTTGTCCTATATGCTTTTTAATATTAAGCGCTCCAGGTGTCGGCATAGATATCAGGCCTTTGAAGTCATCTGAACAGCCCGACACCTCTCCTGAATTCAGAACTACATGAAGTAAGACTTGATTAGAAAACACGAACACCAGCACAAAATCAACAATTGAAGAAAAGGAAAAAAAAAGTACTAAACACGTTTACCAAGTTTGTTTGTTGGGATGGATGCCAAAGCAGACTGTATAGTGGGTTGTTTCTTTGGCTGTGGGGCAGACCTGTCAAAATAAAAGATTCATGCAATAATTTAGGGTTTGGGTGGATTTAAAGGGAGGTGACAGTCATAAAAAGAGGCAGTGAACTCACATTGAGGGTGCACAGGCGAGTGAGGACATGCCCCCGTAGTGGAAGTCAGATTGGCACAGGCGCTCCCTCAAACTGCTCCGCCCCCTTCCTTTACCAGGGGCGGAGCCTGTGAAGCTAGACTGAAGCTCCGCCCTTTTCGAGCTCATTTTCTTGTGCTGGGCTTTAACGTGGTACTGGCAGTACTGGCATTCATACTGTTAAAGCACACAGGAGAAATTAATTGGCCAACTGTGAATTACTTTAGTAAAGCATGATGTTTGGACAGAGACTCACCAAGTTGACTAGCTGAGTGCAAGAGTCTCCGTTCTTCTTTTTAGCCTTGCAAGTGCCGAAGTCCATGGCTTCTCCCACTATAAGGACCTTCTGTGGGTAATCCACTGTCAGGCAGAGCTGGAGAAAACAACAAACACCACATTACTGTCATTAAAATGAACATGAAATGTTGACAACCTGTTTTACTTCCATAATTTTAAGAAATATAAAGGGGTTATGCAAAATATTGTTATTTTAGTATTTATATACGGTGTTACTTTAATATTATTTATGCATTATAGTACAAACCCGATTCCAAAAAAGTTGGGACACTGTACAAATGAATTGGGTTTGTATTTAATAATATTCTGAATTAGGTTTTTTTATTTTAATTTAAACTTTAGTAATTTTTGTGCATTTGTCATTTATATTAGTCAGTTTTTTAAAGGTGCCATAGAATGGAAAACTGTATTTACCTTAGCATAGTTGAATAATAACAGTTCTATACATGGAAATGACATACCGTGAGCCTCAAACACCATCGTTTCCTCCTTTTATGTAAATCTCGTGCATGCAAAAGACCACTGAAAAATAGGCGAATCAGAACATAACACCGACAGACGTTACAGTCGGGATCACTAATAGTTACCAGAGGCGGACAAAGTACTCAACTCCATTACTTGAGTGAAAGTACAGATACTGCTGGTCAAACATTACTCCATTACAAGTAAAAGTTGTAAAGACAGATTTTTACTTAA
>NW_015505212.1:2327173-2330495 GCF_001515645.1 Sinocyclocheilus grahami
CTGCTTGGCTTCAGTGGGCAACCAGTCTTGGGCTACAGGGTGATATGGCGGCTTTTAAAAAGTATAATTACCCAACGATATAACTGCGAGAGACTGTATTGAAATATATATTTTCCCTGTGTTTCCTGCCTGCTGTGTGAAACAGCCAATCAGAGAAGAGCTCAACATTGAGCCGCACTGGGAAACAGCCAATCAGAGAAGAGCTCAACATTGAGCCGCACTGGGAAACAGCCAATCAGAGAAGAGCTCAACATTGAGCCGCACTGGGAAACAGCCAATCAGAGAAGAGCTCAACATTGAGCCGCACTGGGAAACAGCCAATCAGAGAAGAGCTCAACATTGAGCCGCACTGGGAAACAGCCAATCAGAGCAGAGCTCAACATTATTATTCATGACCCTTCCAAATAAGGTAAAAACAGACCATTTCATTCTAGGGACAAATCCTAGGGTTGTAAATGGAAATGTAAAACCGTTTCTGGAGATTTTTTGCCCTTACCTAAGCCACAAAACTTCTATGTAGATATCAGAGAACAATTTAAAATATTGTATCAATGCATTCTATGGCACCTTTAATTAATTTACAAAAACATTAATTTTTATTTATTTCTTTTAAGTATTAGTATTTTTTTTTTTAAATGTCAACTAATTTATTTTGAAAATAAATAAATTTTACTTAAACTTTATTTAAATGATCAAAAATAAATAAATAAATAAATACTTCACAATAACACTGGTAGGCCAGGGCTTAGTTTATCACTCTTGATTTATATTACAGTAATAATTATTTAGATTATGAATCAAGGTCTCTATATGACAGTTCGTTATAAATTCAAAGTCAAATAAGTCTTGATGACATTATCCGAAATGGAAAGACAAGAGGCAGAAAAAAACTAAGTTACATTTTGCAGAACAACTGAAGAAAAACTGCTGTTGATTTTAAAAATAACATTAAATTCCGTTCGCATTTTACTTGCATAATGTGACATTTTTGAGTGAAACAATATTCAGCAGGTAATAATCAAGGGTGGGACTTGACTTTCATCAGGATTTGATGGAAACATGAGTTCACTATTGGTTAATATTATTTTGGTTTTATTCAATTAAGGATACAAATAGTCAAACTTTAGAATTTGTATTGTTCTAAAATATAAAATATTGAGAGGTTTATACACAAACCTCACTGGAACCATCCTTGTTCTTCATTGGGTTGGGATTGAGGATGCCAATCACTGTCCCAGTGTCAGTCTTCCACAGATCTGTGTGAACAGAACCGAACAGGAAGAGAGACACAATCACTTCCAAATTATGAAGATCATTCAGCTTCCAGATGCTGAAGGTTTTCCCCTACGAAAAAAAATAAATGCGAGTAATTAAATATACAACATATAATCCATAAACAGGATATGAGAACTCACAAATGATGATCACTTACATTGTTTTTGCTCTGTGGGGTGATTTTATTTATCACCACTGCGAAAGTGACCCAGTCGCTGTCCTCTAAATTGTCCCTGGCCAGTCGATCGGGCAACTGAGAGAGCTTGATCAGTCTGCGGTTGGCCATTTTTTGCTCAATGTCTATGGAAGATAGGCGTGGTTTCCTACAGGGAAATATAACAGGTGTTTTTCAATAGTAAGAAAATCTCAAATACATATTTACACTACTGGTCAAAAGTCTGAAATAATTGTGATTATTTAAATGTTTTTTTAAGTAGTATCTTATGCTAACCAAGCCTGCATTTATTTGGTGAAAAACACAGTAAAAACAGTAATATTGTGCAATTTAATTACAATTTAAAATAATTGTTTTCTATTTTAATATTTTTAGCCAAAGCTGAATTTTCAGCATCATTACGCCAGCCTTCAGTGTCACGTGATCCTTTAGAAATCATTCTAATATGCAGATACGCTGCTCAATTATTATCCATCATTATTAGTGCTTAAATATTTAGTACAGTACTAGTAATTAACATTGAAAAATTATTTTTGTGGAAACTGTGATAGTTTTCAGAATACTTTGATAAACCGAGAGTTCAAAAGAACAGCTTTTATTTAAAATAGAAATGTTTTGTAACATTATAAATATCTTTACTGTCACTTTTGATAAATGTAATGCATCTTCAAGAAATAAAGTTGTCATTTCTATTTTATTCGTTCCCACAAAAGTATTAAGAAGCAAAAACGGTTTTCAATATTGGTAATAATGAAAAATATTTCTTCAGCACCAAATCAGCATATTACAATAATTGATGGTTTAATCTTCAAAATTATTTGTTTTCCATATAATAAAATCAATTAAAGCAATATTAATCATTTCAAAAAGCCCACTTTACAGTACACTGACCTGAGTCGGAGACCTGAGAACTTCTCCACGGCAACCTCTTGACTGACCGACGGACGAGGCATGGCCTGACTCACAGTGGGAGGAGTCTTGAGAGACAGCGGTGACTTCAACGTGCGGTTTACTTTTGCAGCGTCTCTTACTGGCTGAGATGAGCCGTTGATCACACTCTGGCCAGAAGAAGTCTGCCTTTCTGAGGTGGCTTGTTTACAAAAATTTAATTCATATGATTTTCATATATTTCAAACAGTTCCATTTTTGAAAGCAAAAAGGATCACTGCAACATTCACCTGCTTTGTGTTGGTGGGCCGTCCTCTGCTTGTTTTTCAGCTTTGCGGTGACATCTGATGGAGGAGAGCCGTCGCCGTTCAATGCTGTTGGTGGGGGTGTTTTCGAAACCCCCTGAGGTGTTGTTAAGGACTTAGTGCTTGTCTGTCTCTGGACGGAGGGTTTGTTTTCAGGCCGTGTGGTTTTCTGTGAGACCTCCAGCTGCTGCTGTAGTTTTTGCATCTTCTGATGCATTAATTTCAGCTCAGCTGGAAGACAAATATACTTATGATCAGCACACAATACGTGCATAACCTGCACATAAATAATCATGCCTAGAATAACTACAGAGCTCTACCCTCCAGATCTTCCTTATTCAAGTCACTGCCCCCTTCAGCTGAGCTGGAGTTCCCAGGTGCCACGTCGTGTTCCCCTTCCTCCTCCGGCTCAATATAGGGATCACCATCATCATCCTCATCGAAGAGGTCATCCAGATTATCACTGCCCTCTCCAGCAGCGGGGGTCACCTGTTCCTGGCTCTCACTCTCCGCAAATAAAGACAGCAACATGTCCAGATTCTCCTCCTCTGATATCAGACACATGAACGCAGATTCATTTAATCGAATTACATACAGTAATATTTACATAACATTATAATATATATATATATATATATATATATATATATATATATATATATATATATATATATATATC
>NW_015505212.1:2330732-2404290 GCF_001515645.1 Sinocyclocheilus grahami
TATATATGTATATATACTTCATATAACATATGAAGTATACTAATATATATATATATATATATATATATATAGTATACTTCACATTTAGCAAACAGTAAGGATTGTAGGGATCATATATAACATACCATATAATGTATGGTATGGTAACTATGCTTAAAATACACATGCACTGCATTTAAAATATATGATCAGATAAAGTACAGGAACATACTATAGACTATACAAATTTAGCAATATATCAAACTTATATACATGATGTTGTATTTAGTGATACGGCTAAAGCAGACAAATATATTTAGCTAGAAAACAGAGATTTAAACGTCTTGCTCGACCAGGAACTGCAGCAACTTCCATTTCTCACCTAACTTAACTATGGTTTATTTCAACAGAGTGATAAACTAGCCTAGCATTTGTACTAAGACGCTGCTGAGCTTACCTGTCATGTTGATTTGGATAGCTTTTCTTCGCTTTGTTTTCAAATGAGGCGATTAAATATTGCTGCGCTGGATCAAACGTAGCAGCTGTTGTTTCAATGTTGGCGCGAAAAGTGTTTAATATTCAGGAACCCGGAACTACGTCACTTTCCCGGTAGAACTTCGTGCCTGTCCACAACAAAATAAATAATTACAACAATATAAAAAACGAATTCATTTGTATAGCAAAAGTATCACAGCTGTACAAAATTATTAGCAAAAAAAATATATAAACTAAAAAAAAATAACAACTAAAGGTTTAATGTAGCCTCACGTGGCTATATTTACTTTTTCGGCTCTAATAACTTTTAAAAACATGCTTAATGTGTTTTTAAAAAAAAGCTTATTTGTTGGTAAAGGGTTACTTTCGTTTAGATTTCGATTTTGCTTAAGATAAGTATAATTCGACTTTAAAATAATGAATCATTATAATAGCATAATAATTTGTATAAATTCGACAAAATACAAATTATAAATGCATTAAATTTTTCTAATCAATTGATCATTTACATAATATACTGTATGGATTTCTTAATTCTTCATAGTTATGCAAATATAAATATACAAACTTTCTGTGCCAAGTTTGGTAAGATGTGCAAACGGCCAATAAACCCTAGAAAGAAATCAAAGTTGGGTTTGTTAATTCATTTGGATTACACTCTAAGTAAATGTGAGCACATCTATAGGTCTATAGGAAGAATTACAAGAATGATCCATTTAGAGACAAAACCACACACACGTGCAAAATTTAAACTGTCAAATTTATTAGACAAAAAGAGTAGCTATTTAGGTAAACAGCATTGAATCTGCATCTTCCAGCACAAACTGGACAACTGGATACACAATGTATAATAATCTGCTACTGATCTTATGTGAAAACAAAGCTACAGTACATCAAAAACACACTTTTGGGGTCAGTTTTACTAGATTAATGCCAAGATCTGATCAAAATACAAAGTGCCTTTCCTAATGAGAAGTCTTTCTGTGACACTTTGACCTATAAATATAATTTATTATTAAAGGTCAACAGCAGACAGGACACACGCAAAACATTCACAGAGGAGAGCAAAAAAAGTTAAATTTTCCGTTTCCAATACTTTGTTACATTTGGTCAGATCCTATATATTCATATTATTACATTCTAAAACAGTGCAAACGCTGAATACCTGTTAATCAAGTAAGTTGTTATAACTGTTAGTTTATAGGAATGTTCAGGCAACCGTGGCAAAACACTAAGGTCATGGTCAAGTATTGGTTGATTTCATCACAGCTAGGTTTCTGGAGCCCGTTTCTGCCATGGAATGAAAAAATTATAATAATAATAAAAACGGTGACTTGTTAATCTCACAAAGAGTTTATATATCCCAATTCTGACTGTGAGAATTGTGAGATATAAACTTGCAATTCCTTTTTTTATATTCCATGACAGAAACAAACAAAAAACAGAATAATGAGATGTAAACAAAAAATTCAGAGAAAAATTTGAAAAAAAGTCAAAATTTTGAGTTTGTATCTCACTAGAACTCACTAGTCTCGCAATTCTGACTTCTTCTTTTTCTGAAGAAATTGTGGTATAAAAAGTCGCAATTTCCCTTTTTTATTATGATTATTATTTTTTTTTAATCCCATTGCGTAAACAGGCTTCCATACACAGTGTGTGACAGCACACACACACTTTGTCTGTCTTTAGTGTACTCCAGGTGAGAGATTTGTGCATCTCACTGCTTCAGCACAGGCAGCTCTCTGGGTTTAAAGAAGGCCTGGGACATTCCCATGGCATAAATATACACCTTGGAGTCCACCACTATTTTCTCTTTCTGCAGCAGCTCTATTAAAAAGAACAAAAAAAGAACAATTCAGGTTTAGTACACCAAAGCAAAACCTAACAAACTGAAAATCATAATGAATAAACAGGCCATTTATTCACACACTTTTCTTTAGCATTACAGTTATTTATATCGAACAGATATCATTAAAAACTAAAGATTTATGTATTTCTCATTAGCAAGATCACTCACCATCAATTTTTTGCTGAAATTCATCAAGCGGTAGAAGAATAACCTCCACAAATTCTGAGAGACAAGCAATGATATGCTTTCAGAACAAAAAACACAAATCAATAATGTTGACATTTTTATTAGAAAACAAATACGTACCTCCATCACCTAGACAGCAAGATGGAGACAAAAGAAAGCTATTTGGTCAGCATTAATAACATGTTTCTGTGATGAAATATTAGTAAAAAAGCTTCCTGATGCTCCTTCACTCACCCAGCTGCTGAGTGGGGTTTATATTTTCACTGTCATCTCCATTGATATGTACCATCACCATCTGTGTGGTGCAGTTAGACAAGCCCGGGTCTAAACACGTGACTAAAAGACATGAGGATGAGACATTCAAATATGCAAGGTTATAAACATTTTGTCAGGTCTACACACACACACACACACCTGGGGTGATGCCCACTACTTCTCCTTTGTAACCCGTTTTCTCCTTTAGTTCTCTCAAAGCAGCAGTTTCAACACTCTCATTGTCATCTATCAGACCTGAAATATTCACACAGAGAATAATCAATAACTACACTGTCATATTTGCATCATATTTTCTGAATGAATCCGATGCTTGCTTCTTACTAATTCTGAGGCGCCGATTCTAAAAAATAGTGTCTGTTTTGCTCAAGCACATCACGCTTTTTCACAAAATATGATGAGATTTTGCAGTATTTTTGTTTTCGACAACTATTTGTAAAGTGAATAAGTCTTATATTATCCCTCCATCACCTGAAAACTGCAAAAAAACAAACAAAAAAACATGGTTCCTTTCTTCCTCTGAGCCTGGTTAGAATTATTTCTTCAATTCTCAGCCAATCTCCAAATGTATGAATGATTCTGAAGAACAGTTTAATTAATAACAGTTTTGAACAGTTAAATTATACATTTTTAATCCTTCTTTTTGTCATTCAAATTAGACATTTGACTGCTTCTGTAAGCAAATCTTAATTCTTATTTTGTGAAAAACTGGAATGTTTTTACTGAACTCAGCATCATCAAATTAGGTAATATTAGGTCTTTTTTTTTTTTTTTGGCTAATCAGACCTGCAGGAAACTCCAGTGTGTTGCATTCCATGGGTGGACGAAACTGCTTCACCATCACGACACAGTCTTTATGCAGAGTCCTCTTCAGAAGGGCTATGATTGCTATTAATAAATATAGAGCATTAAAGGGGTCATATGATGCGATTTCAATTTTTCCTTTCTCTTTGGAGTGTTACAAGCTCTTGGTGCATAAAGAAGATCTGTAAAGTTGCAAAGACTAAAGTCTCAAATCCAAAGAGATATTCTTTATAAAAGTCAGCCACACCTACCTAAAACGGCTCGTTCGAACACGCCCCCACATACCTACCTCACTATGTGGGAAGATTTGCATAACGCCGCCCAAATGATCACGCAAAGAAAGAAGGCGTAACTTTTGTATTATAGCTGTAGTATTGTTGACGCTGCAGCCATGTCGTGAAGATGCTGTGTGCTTCGTTGTGAAAGCGAAACTACTTTGTTTGGTCTTCCAAAAGAGGACGATATCCGCTTCATCATGCCTAGAGCTGATCCGTGCTGGTCGCTGAGGAAATACTTCAACTTCGTGCTGTCGATTGCCGGATCGGCTTTCACTTTACGCGGCGCAATGTAATGCAACGCAACGCGTAAAAAGACAGTAGACGTCATTATAATCAGTAATTATGTCCCCACTGGATGCAACAAATGCCTCGTTTGTAATGGGTTTTAATGTTTTTGTCTCGTCGCTCCGGCCGGGACACGGCGTCAACAGTACGGTAAGGGGCGTAACATTTCCGTCTCACGCTTGAGGTATTCGGCCAATCACAACGCACTGGATAGTTGGCCAATCAGAGCACACCTCGCTTTTCAGACCGATGAGCTTTGTAAAAATCTACGCTTTTCAAAAAGGCGGG
The DNA here is from genome assembly GCF_001515645.1 of Sinocyclocheilus grahami. Lineage (NCBI taxonomy): Eukaryota > Metazoa > Chordata > Actinopteri > Cypriniformes > Cyprinidae > Sinocyclocheilus > Sinocyclocheilus grahami. Next base: position 2,335,170 of record NW_015505212.1, read on the forward strand.
GCATAGAGGAGAAACAATAATGTACAGTATGTGGAAAATAATGTGTTTTTGTAACTTTAAACCTCATAAGCACATTTCATTACACCAAATACACAAAATAATGTTCTTTTTAGCAGCATCATATGACCCCTTTAAAGCATACACACTGGTTCAAATAAGCAGGCATCAGACTGCACACACACCATCGGCAGCGCTGTCTGCGACTCGGGCTGTTCTCTTTGCTGTTTCCCATGTTCTGAGGAGACAATATGGCTATATTCACGGCAACATTAAGAAAATAATTTCAATACATCATTTACAATAGTATAACATTTTCTTAAGAAGCAATCGTTATACAAAAACGTACAAGAAACAACTATAGCACTGATAAGAATCATATAGTCCAATCTTTCAGTTTAATCAGTGATACAAAATTCAAAAGTTCTTCCAGGAGAGACTTTTAAAACAATGTCTTTTAGTATATTTTCTGAATAATATCTGTTCTGAGGAGACAAAAATATGCATTAATATCATATTGTGCATACAAGCACCTACCAATCTATCCATTCATGTGAAAATGAAAGAGAAAAAATGTTTTAGGTTGATTAACGGAAAGCAACAACGAACAAGATCATTCTAATCAGTGCGAGTATCATCATGTCCACTCAGTCCAGAGGTCAAAGGTCTCACATCATTCACACACAATCACAGATCAATACCTGGTGCTTCCAGAGGGATCCACATATGTGGTCTTCTCAAGCTTCACCCATTTTCCACTCGCTATCAGCTAACAAGAACACATTATTCATATGTGTCCAGAGTACTTTAAGCACAACACTTAAGAATTGCATAGTTTAAAGGGATAGTTCACACAAAAATGAACCTTCATATTGTTCCTTTCCCATACGATTTTATTTGTCCTCTGTGAAAAACAAGTACTGCTAGGCAAAAATTACATCATTCATTTCATGGAAAAATGCACTATAAAAAAACTCATCCAGGTTTCGAACAACATGAGGGTGAGTTTTTCATTTAAGGGTGAACTATCACTTTAAGACAGGTTCTTACTTCCTCTTTGATGACATGAGGTTCAGTAGTCGCTTTCTTAGGAGAGCTCATGTTGTGCAGGCGATCAGGGATGTTTAAGCACTGGAACAGCTACAGTAAGTCTGCACGTATAACAGAAATGAAGTAATTAATGTACTGATGCTGTCATGATGACCACAGTCTATTTCAGCTAGTCTAGTTAATACATAAAGTAACGGGAGATCATTCTAAGTAGTTTCAATTAGTGGAATACGTACCAGACAAATCCTAAAGTGTGTCAAATAAATCGCAGTGATCCATCCAGTTTAGTTAGTTTTCTTCCAAGTAGTCACATGCTCAGTAAGTATCTGCCTACTTGTGTGCTGCTAAAACCGTTCCTCCTCTTGTGCAGTGGATCATTTTAAACGTTATACTGTCAACCTGGTTTCTAATATTCAAGAAGAACTAATATAATTGAACACAAAACTCCACTTGAAGTATGGAAATACAGATTCATTTCAAAAAAAAGCAGGGCTATGAGCCGGAACTGTAGTTATTGATACTATAGTTATGGCGGAATGTTTTCGAGGTTGCGCAGATTAACCAGTGTAAGTTTCTGGCAGCATGAAGAAAGAGCAGGTTGTAAACTGTCAGTTTTCGGTTTGGTATCCTTTATTCAAGAAACACACTATTAAGAGGTAAGAGAGTTATTTGCGCAGACTGATAATATATAAAGATCGGGGGAACTCAGAAAGTCCACAAACTCGTGCGTTAGCAGTTGCATTATCATGTGATTCCATCACGGTAACGTTACTATATACAGGTACATCTCAAAAAATTTGAATATCATGAAAAAGGTCAATATTTTTTGTCACTCATGTCAGAAAGTGAAACCCATATATTATATAGAGTGAAATATTTCAAGCCTTTATTTCTTGAAATTGATGATTATGGCTTACAGATAATGAAAACCCAAAATTCAGTGAAAAAAATTATATTTTAAACAGAAATGTCAGGCTTCTGAAAAGGATGTTCATTTCTATGCACTCAATACTTGGTTGGGCCTCCTTTTGCATGAATTACTGCATCAGTGTGGCGTGGCATTCTATATAAACTCAAATGATTTTAAGCTTTGTTATAGTACATTATATACAGGAAGATATAGGACATTATGTACTATATGCTTAAAATCTTTGATTTTGAGTTTATATAGTTATCTGTACTGTTAATATAGTTATGTCAGTGCTGTTGTAATTAAGTTTGGTTATTTTCTTTTTTCCCCAGCTTGGTTCTACCTATTCCTCAAAATGTAATTGATTATTTATTAGATGACGGGACACTTGTGGTTTCTGGCAGGTGAGATTTGGGCAAAAGTTTGGTATTGAATAAATTATAACAACTCTTTCTGTTCACTTACTGAACTGAGCTGGACGATAACATCACTGAATCAATGATGAACTGACTTTAAAATTGAGTGTTTACTAACATCCTCCTGCATTATGGCACACTATTTTCATGTTTAATACTGTAAAGCTGCTTTGACACAATCTGAATTGTATAAAGCACTATATAAATAAAGGCAACTTGACTTTTGTGTTGCCTGGTTATTAAATAAATCAATATCTGATTGTCTCTCTTTATAGTGAGAACAACAATTCACTAACACAGACCAATAACAGTGACTCGGATGAGGAGGACATTCAGGTATGTGTGTGGTTGTGTGAAATACGTTTAGTTATCTCTTAAACAACCAACTAGTTTCCTGATATCATGCTTTTGGTTTCCAGTGGACTGATGATGAAACTACAACAGCAGTTACGGTGCGTCTGATTCCTAGCAGCCAACCAAAGCTGTCACCTCATACACTTGTGCAGGTACTAAACTGTGTGAGTCTTTTTCAGGCTCCAGAATTCCCAGAGTTCAAGATAAGGGTGCAAGAGGCAATAAATGTTCTAGGTGGGTGTGTCTTCCCAAAGCTGAACTGGAGCGCCCCTCGGGTGAGAAGACTTTACTTACAATCGCATTTCATACACATGAATACATACTACTCACAATAGCCTTCATCTTTCGGTCTTCCTCTCAGGACGCTAACTGGATTGCCCTGAACAGTTCCTTACAGTGTCAGAGTCTATGCGACATCTTCCTCCTTTTCAAAAGTTCAGATTTCATCACGCATGACCTCACACAGCCGTAAGTGTCTCGCACAGATCTCTGACCGCTCACAGGTTCATAAATGCTGATATTCATAGTTCCCATCATGCTCCATGTGATTGGGGTTTCTTCTCAAGAAATTCAAGAAAGCAGTTGGTTGAAGTGATAATTGTGTACTCTTTTGTCAGATTCCTCCATTGTAGTGATGATTCTCCAGACCCAACCATAAACTATGAGGTACAGAATCACAATAAAACAGCCAAACATACTCGTTCAAACTCAAACTTGTATTATATTGTTATATTAATAATATTATATTACCAAATAAATGCTGCTCTTTTGAACTTTCAATTCATCAAAGATTCCTGAAAAAATGTATTACAATTTCCAAAAAAATATTAAACAGCACAACTGTTTTCAACATTGATAATGAGAAGTGTTTCTTGAGCAGCAAATCAGGATATTAGAATGATTTCTGAAGGATCATGTGACACTGAAGACTGGAGTAATGATGCTGAAAATTCAGCTTTGCATCACAGGAATAAATTACATTTGAAAACATATATAAATAGAAAACAGTTATTTGAAACTGTAATAATATTACACAATTACATTTTTTATTGTATTTTTCAAATAAATGCAAAAGAGCATGAGACTAATTTCAATAAAAAAATAATAATAAAAAACTTTATAGTGATGTGCATATAAATTTATATTATATTATTGTATTGAATTATGTCATAATGAAACCCAATGAATAACCCTTAAATATTCCCAAATAAATAATATGTTGTTACTCTGTGGGACTCATTTTTTGCAGTTGGTGTTGAGAAAATGGAGCGAGCTCATTCCAGGAGCGGAATTCCGCTGCTTTGTGAAAGAGAACAAAGTAATCGGTATGAAAATTGTGCATTTGTTAACATGATGTGTGTATTCTGTTTTAAATATAATGCTTTTAAGTGAATGTATTGTATAATGTATGTAATGCAATGGAAATAAGTAGAACATTTCAAACAGAATGTCTGACAACATTATCCTAGCACCTCTCTGACCTCATGTGCATGTGATAATCTACATACTGAGATCAAGTTTGTTTTTTAGCAATTAGTCAGAGAGATTACACACAACATTACCAGCACATCGCCAAACAAGAGGACAGCATCTCCTCCGCGATATTGGAATTCTTTAGAGATCACATTCAATACCAGTTCCCAGATGAGGACTGTAAGTGTATCAGTGTGGAGAGGCAGAAAATATTTGTCTTGTTTTGAAAAAGTTACATATGTGCGTTAACAGTGTTCTTTCTTTATTTCTTTTAGTCGTCCTGGACGTTTACAGAGACAGCTCAGTAAGCTTTTATGAATGCAAATTTCACATTTAAAATTTACTGCATAAGTAAATGGGGGAAGTCGTGGCCTAATGGTTAGAGAGTTGGACTCATAACCCAAAGGTTGTGGGTTCGAGTCTCGTACCGGCAGGGATTGTAGGTGGGGGGAGTGAATGTACAGCGCTCTTTCCCACCTTCAATACCACGACTGAGCCCTTGAGCAAGGCACCGAACCCCCAACTGCTCCCCGGGCGTCGCAGCATAAATGGCTGTTGTGTGGTTGTTAATGTGTGTTCACGGTGTGTGTGTGTGCTTTGGATGGGTAAATGCAGAGCACTAATTCCGAGCATGGGGTCACCATAATGTTTGTGTGTAAATTATGCCATCTTAAAATTTTGTATCTCCATAATGAGACCAAACTAAATTTGAGCATCCACGTGGGGGCGCCAAATAATAAAGAACTGTGTACAAGAATAAGCTGTAATTGGAATACCTTTAAACTTTCTCTTAATATTTACTTTAATTCCTAGGCCTTCAAAACCAATTGAATTTAATAAAATCTTAAAACGGCATATAAATTTGTATTGTGCATATACTACCCATTTCTAGTTCAGCTTTAAAATACTTCAACCTCAAGAAATTGTGTAATTGCAATCTGTATAAAATAACTTTTAAAATCCTTATCTAGTTATCATAAATGTTCATTGTAAGACATGGAAATTAATTGGTCAAAAGATTTGGGAATCCTGTTAATTACAGTCTTGATTTAAATATAGGAATACACAATATGCACATTATTTGTTAACACTTTACAATAAGGTTCTGTACGTTAACGTTGTCAATACCAATACATTTTTAACACTGCAAGTTGTATAAATGAACGTTAGTAAATCAATTAAGAACAAACATGAATTTAACAATAAACAGTAGTATAATTATATACTACATCAACATTGACCAAAATTAGTAAATGCTTGAAACATGTTCATTGCTGCCACGTGTGTGATTCTTACATGCATCTTTTCACTACACAAGAAGTTAATTGATGGACTGTAGTCATGTGGATTGTGATGTTTTTATCAGCTGTTTGGGGACTCATTCTGACGGCACCCATTCACTGCAGAGGATCCATTGGTGAGCTAAATTTATCTAAATCTGTTTAAATTAAGAAATAAGCTCATCTATACCTTAGATGGCCTGAGGGTGAGTTCATTTTCAGCAAATATTCATTTTTGAATGAACCATTCCTTTAAATATAACAAAATCAAAATAGAAATTTGATTGATTTTTACACTTGTATTTATTTCCTTTCTCTGTAATTGCAGAAGAAGGGTCAGCAGGAGGAGGAGGAGTCTGATGAAGAAGGCGAGGGACTTTAGTAGTTTGCTACTGCCTCCTGCAGTTTACTTCCTATCCTGTTTGAATAGACCTTTCTGTATTTTTCAAGTGAATTGGAAGATCTTGATTGGCTACTTCAGGGTTGAGATTAAATTGAGGTACCAAGCTTTGTAGGAAGGTCTCCTTGCTGTATATAATGGGATGTGTGCTTACCAATAAAGTCCCTGTCAAATGCTCAACTAATATGCACACTTCTGTATTGCAGAAGACGTTTTTATGCTTTCTATCTGCAGTAGTGGTCGCACACATACATTTCATAGTGCAATAGATTTAAAACTGTTATGAAGTAATAAAAAAAGTTTTAATTAAAAAAAAAAATGTTTGTGTGTAAATTATGCCATCTTAAAATTTTGTATCTCCATAATGAGACCAAACTAAATTTGAGCATCCACGTGGGGGCGCCAAATAATAAAGAACTGTGTACAAGAATAAGCTGTAATTGGAATACCTTTAAACTTTCTCTTAATATTTACTTTCATTCCTAGGCCTTCAAAACCAATTGAATTTAATAAAATCTTAAAACGGCATATCAATTTGTATTGTGCATATACTACCCATTTCTAGTTCAGCTTTAAAATACTTCAACCTCAAGAAATTGTGTAATTGCAATCTGTATAAAATAACTTATAAAATCCTTATCTAGTTATCATAAATGACAGACAGTTAATTGAAAAGACATGGAAATTAATTGGTCAAAAGATTTGGGAATCCTGTTAATTACAGTCTTGATTTAAATATAGGAATACACAATATGCACATTATTTGTTAACACTTTACAATAAGGTTCTGTACGTTAACGTTGTCAATACCAATACATTTTTAACACTGCAAGTTGTATAAATGAACGTTAGTAAATCAATTAAGAACAAACATGAATTTAACAATAAACAGTAGTATAATTATATACTACATCAACATTGACCAAAATTAGTAAATGCTTGAAACATGTTCATTGCTGCCACGTGTGTGATTCTTAATGCATTAACTAAAGTTAACCAGTTAAACCTTATTGTAAATATTGTTACCGAATATTCTTTCTCCCAAAAAGTTATCTCGCTTTGGTGTATTTGCACTGATATGTATGTAATAGGACGAACAAGATGTTCATTTGAATTTAACTAGCAACAAATGAACAACTACCAGCGAGCCCTGCACATCAAGGTGTCTTCATTAGCACTTTTTGTCCACGGTTGCTGGGTTGCATGTTTTGGGAATGTTTCCTAATGACTGACAACACAAATGCACAAGTGGACTCGGGAATCAGAGGACAAATATCTTCTGGGGGGGGGCAAGCAGAGGAGGGGCTAGTGGTGACTGACTGTCAGATCAAACTTTAGATTTGCTGACTCAAGAGCTGGTAAAAAGAAAGAGGACAAGAGCAAGACATAATGCAAAGAGAGGGACAGATTTTCCAGAGCTGAGAAACTGCAGTGGTTTGCAGCTGGAATACTCATGAGCGGTAGACTACAGCAGAGCTGACTGATACACACACACACACACACACTCATTTTGTCCTCGCCGCTGACTATTGATAAACGTGAACAGCATTCAGCCAGTCTGACATCCACATCAGGCACGTGTCAAGCAAGCTTCGATCCTACTATTAAAACTTGTTCTTAAACATGCTTTTTAACCCTTAAATGTTGCTGAATTATGGGGGGTGTAGACATTTAAGGGACAGTAGGTGAATAGGCCTAATTTTTTTGGGGAAAATGGCAAAGGTCCCTGTAAATACTTCAGTCACCATCTTTGTCATCAAGTCACATGGCAGCATGCTGACCTTAAGGTAAATTATGTTGTTATGAATTGTGTTAATTTGTATTTCAGTCTTGATGTGTTGGTTAATAGCAATACATTCATTTTAAGTGCACTTTATTTATTAACACAGGCACATTTAGAACTCTAAAGCTAGTTTGTGCACTACTATCATCATTAGCCTGTTAATAGGTGCCACCATATGTAGCCAAAGTGTTGTTTTACCTTGATTTTGCCTAAACTATTTTGCCTAACCAACTGACTTTGTTGCTTTAAAATGCAGTAACTATAAACAATGATTAATATCTTCTTCTTCCATGTCCCATAATGCATCTATATTGAAATGACCACCGTTTCATTTCCTACAGGGTACCCTAAGAGTTTAGACGTTATTAAAAATAATTGATCTGAACAGATGCATGCCTTTTTCAGTTGGACCTGAGCATGCTTTTGGTGCAATGCGAACAATCCACTCAGCCACACGGTCTCTCCTCCTCCTCTCTTCTACGCTCTTATATGGCAAGCCAACTTAACATTTATTTCTTAGAACTTTGTTACTAGAATGTATTTTTAAGTACTAAAAAACAATCCAATACGGTTTCATTAACTATACCTTAGATACTAGTACTTATTTCAATAGTGACTAGTCTCTATTAAACTCCGTTTTCAAGTCAATTTAATTTCATGGCTCCTTCCACAATACACATTTTTTTCCCCTAAGTCACTTATAATGTCATACTAGTTGTTACGGGGCGAACGGTTTTCAAGTCAATTTAATTTCATGGCTCCTTCCACAATACACATTTTTTTTCCCCTAAGTCACTTATAATGTCATACTAGTTGTTACGGGGCGAACGAGACGTGAGACGTGCGGATCCATACGCAAAGCTTTATTCATAGACATGGTCATAGACAGGCAGGGTCGAGCATCAGCAAACAGATATGTATAAGACAAGCCAGAGTATTCCTAGGGCTGGCGTAGGTCATCGATGGGCGAACAGAATCCAGAGGGCTTGACAAGAGGGGTAATCCAGAAACATGAGCAATAGTCCAGACGAGGTACAAACAGAGTCCGAGCGGCGAGACAAGGGTTAATCCAAGATACACAGGCAGGAATAAGGAAACATACTTGACTAGACTAAACTAGAACTAGAAACTAGACTCCGTAAAGCAGCTATCACTAGGTGAGTGATAAATGCAGAACAATACTAGAGACTAAACAGAAACACGGAATGGCTCAGTAAAGCAGCTAACACTAGGAGAGTGATAAATGCAGAACAAAACACTTGCGATCTGAACGAGGAAGTCCGGGGCTTATAAAGCGTGTCTGACTGGATTCAGCTGTGTGTGTGTGTAATCAGTGCAATGGATGATGGGAACTGTAGTCCGGAGTGACATGTAACAGTCTGTGTGGTGTGAGAGTCAATATGATGAAGAGGCGACCTCTTGTGGCAGTCGGATGGAAGTCTATGGACAGAATTCATGACACTAGTATTTATTCCTTTGCCACTATCATCATCACACTTATTCCATTTTTAAAAGTAGCAGAATTGTCATTTTTGCCACTGACTTCTATGAGGATCTGTGGTTCACATATCAGTTATTCACTGACTTCTATGAGGATCTGTGGTTCACATATCAGTTATTCACATTTTTAAATACTTAATTGAATAGACACTAGTACATATTAAACACCCAGTGTGTTATACATTTATTACTAATAACATTTTAGTCTTATTAGTAAGATTTTTGATTGAAATTTAAGTAGTAATACTTCTGATGAACACTATTCTTAGTTGTATGGTAAACACTAACGTATGATACACACATTATCTGAAACATAAGTGTAAATGCTTAATGTTGAATGTAAAAAAAGATTTATAAAGTAGCCATTCCGAATAACCATTATGTGTAACAAGTAAAGAAAAAGAGTTACTAGTGAGGTAAAAAGGGTGCTAATAACAATTCACTGTCTCATAAGAAACTGGTAAAAACCAGAATATATACCGATTTAAATCTCACTCTCTCTCTCTCTCTATATATATATCAGTACTAGTATAACTGGAATAGGTACCAGTAGCAATTGGTAACTTCTTGCAACTGGGATAGTGACTAGTAGCAACGTTAATTATTTTAATTTTATTCATTAAAAATACTAGTAAGTGCTCATACCATAAAAAACACGTGCGTGTTAGTTGAATGTTAAAACGGCTTGCCATATTTATCATGCATTTGCTCTTTGTCAGGTCGCGCGGTGAGGAGCAGAGCATCTTCCTCCTCCTCCTCATTCACTCACTCACTCTCTCTCTCTCCTCATTGCCATAACAACGGATGCAGCGCATCAGTCCGCGCGGGATCAACGTTAAGCAGCCGCGCGGGGCGGAATAAACTCGCACCGGTGCCGTTAAGACTCCGCAAAGGTGACACACGCACGCACGCGCCTCTCCGAACTATTTACGTCAAAACGTTTAAACTGCTTGAGGGAGACGAGCGCACGCGGGAGATCCTCACCGGGGTTATTCGCTAACGGTAAGACCGGGGAGGGAAGAAAGAGAAGCAGACAGCAGGAAGTGCAGCGTGGGAAAGCGGGGGAAATCTCCGGGGATCTCCAGCGCTCACATCTCCATCTACGGTCCTCCCCGTTTTTTTCCGCCATGGCTCGGGAGAACGGAGAGGCCGGCGGGGATTGCTCGTGGAAGAAGCAGGTCGCTGATATCAAGGAGATGTTTGTATTCAAGGAGGTGCTCGGGACGTGAGTAACTTTTGTTTTGGCTTTGACACGCGGCTGTTACCGAAAACACTGACGAGAATTCGCCATAGTAACCATAGTTTCACCTTAGTTACTGCAGTTATTATTACCGCTACTGAAATAACCATCTTGAAACACCTCAGGTGGGCATCTCTGGTTTGCTGGTTTTTCAGAGGTGGTTGGGGACTTATTGTTGAACACATATTTGGCCAATTCAAAACCAGTAGCCTAAATCGTCTTAGACTGGTTTATGATATTGGTTTCAACAGGGACTACTGCTATTAATTTGTGATTAACTTTACTTTCAAACAGCGTCAGTATATTTCTGTCTCTTCTTGTTTGTTTATTTGTTTTGATGGCAGTGGTTGCTAATAACAATACAATAAGAGTACAGTTTTAATACTGCCTTTTTAAGTAACAAAGTAAAAAAATAAAACGAACACTTTTGACCACTTCGAATTGAATTATGAATAAAGAAAATTGATTTGAAGCCCATACATTCGAGTATAAATAGCTAAAATATTGTGACAAGTTAAATGAAATGATCTTTGAAACAAAGATGTTATATTATAATAATTATTATAAACATTTTACAGTGTATGGTTACCATAGTAAATTGTGTGTAAGGGAGATCTAATGTTGTAAATGCTTGTTTTCAACCTGAATATATTAGTTTCCTCTTGTCTTGTTGTTTAACAAAGAACTAGTGAACAATCAGTTATGAACAAACAACTGTAAAATCCATTTTGAAAGGGTTCAGTATGATCACTAGCTGGTTGACCATCTTGGACCAGAACAAATGCCAGTTTAAGGTGGTCAAACTGCTTTTGGACCAGCTAGAAACCAGCTACCATGTTCCTTCCTGCTTAAACTGGATTTTCCAACAGGTCTTCCTTCCAAGCATAAATGTTTTGTTGTAGCTAGAGGAGCAGTAGTGCTCTGATGGTGGTTTTGTTATTATTCACTCGTTTTCTAAAAGCAGAGTCAGAATGCACTGCAAAAACAGTATTGTTTATGCCCTGAAGGTGTTTTGGATGAGTTCTTTCATGCTTAAATTGAAAAAACTTAAACTAAGGTTTTTGTTTAATGCATGAATGGACATGGCGGTTTCCGTTACCCCACATGCAGTGCTTTTGCAGCGTCTGTGGTCATGCACGTGTGTTTGATGGTAAACGGTGGGACTGCTTCGCAGTCTGCAGCCACTTGCATCACCAAGCATGCATGTTTTCATTCACCACACAAGGGATTTGCTCTCAAGTTTTTAGTTAGTTATATTAAATGCCTTCTGGACATATAAATATGAACCTATGTGCCATCTGCCATAACATACAGTATAGTACAAGGTGCACAAATGCAGTGTTTTTGTTGTGCGCCCTCACAGGCCTGCATAGTATTTATTTGTGCTGCGGTGGGTTGCCCGGTCGCTTTGACTGCAGTAATTTAATCTCTGTGTGCTAAACAGGGGAGAGTCGGATTAACCAGGTCGGATTATTGCACTGGAGGAAGACAGTCCTTGAATACAATGGGCCTCATTCATGAAACACGAGCAGAACAAATTTTTGTGTAAATCGTTCGTAAAGCCGTTCTGACGTAAACTTTCGAATTCATGAAAATGTTCGTATTTTATGATCGTGGTTTTGTGCAGCTTGTCGGTGAACAACGGCTCTGTGTAGTAAATGCTGCTTCATGTGAAAGCACGCAGGTGATGGAGATTTACCGCTGATTACAGAAGCGGCTTTACTGACAAGATGCGCATTAAATATCGCATGCGATTTATCGTGCAGCCCTAAACTGTATGCATTATTTCATTCAAAAACAGGCATAACAAATTGGAATTTTTTACTATTCATATTTTATATATTATTATTGTTATTTAATTAAATTATAAAAAGTAAACAAATCAGTAAAGTAATATCACTCTACTACTATTGAACTGTAAAGTATTTCATAATAATAATAATGTGTATATATATATATATATATTTATACATATACAATAATGTTGTAAATAATGTTCAGTTCCTTGTGAATTATCCCTTTAAGTTAACTGAGTGAAAGTGGATCAGGCTGGTGAAATTGAGTGGAGCCAGGGCCTAATTTGCATATCCACATATACTAAATGAGTCAGCAGAAGCAAGAGATTACAGTTTATAAAGTGTGTAAATATGGATATTTTTCATATATCCATATAAGAAAAAGGCCTATATTAACCCCCGGAGCCATGTGGAATACTTTTTATGATGGATAGATGCACTTTATTTTGCTTCAAAATCTGTACCACTATTCACTGCCATTGCAAAGCTTGGAAGAGCCAGGACATTTTTTAATATAACACCGATTGTATTCGTCTGAACGAAGAAAGTCATATACGCCTAGGATGGCTTGAGGGTGAGTAAATCATGGGGTAATTTTCATTTTTGGGTGAACTATCCCTTTAAAGGTCCCCTGTAATGCTTAGAAACACGCAGCGTTACTCTATGTGTTGACGTCATTTTAACTGAAACAGGATGACAGGGCGGGACATATCAAGCAGCCCCGCCCCTTTTTAAAATAGCCAATAGCGTTCATTTATATCACAGCTTGGGCTAGAGCCGTTCAGAGCCGTTGAGCTCCGTAAAGCCGCATTTGACAGGGTATGCCAGCCACAATCTCATTCATATTACTATAAAATATAGCATTCTGTGTAAAATTCAAATAGCTCAGATACATTTTGTGGTCTGCGCCGACTCACGCATGTGATCCGCTCCATGCTATCGTGTCTCTGGATTAGCGTGACAGCGCGAAACCAGACTTCTTTTTTTCCTCAATGGAAAGCATATTTACACTGTTACGTGCCATTCACTGTACAGAAAATACAAATTCTGTAGACAAGTGACCGATTTCAGCCACGGCTTCAGCATCTATTTTATAGTGTAGGGGGCGGGCGCTTCGGATTCTAGAGAGCATTTGATTGGACAGAAAGTTTGATGAGAAGCTGAAGTACGATGTGACGTCAAAAAAATCGTTGAGCCGTTTTGGCGGAAGTGACGAACTGCACGCTTTGAATGCTTATATCTTCTAAATGCGAATTTTGGCACTGTTTTGGAGCACACTGCCTTATAGATAACCTTAAGACTAACATATTGATTAGAGCCCGACCGATATGGGTTTTTTGGGGCCGATACCGATATTTGGGAGTTAAAAAAAGGTATCGGCCGATATTCTTTGTGTATATTATAGTACAGTACCAGTCAAAAGTTTGTACACTTTCCCATTCGTGTGTCCAAACATTTGACTGGTACTATATATAGAATACAGTATATACATAAACAGAATATATATACAAACACATTTTTTGCAGTGATCACTCAAATGTGTGATCAAACACTTATAATGACGTGACAAAGATATGTAATGATAGAGGCAGGGCATTTAACAATAAACTTTATTCAAAATGAATCTGACATCAGTGCACTGAACAGTAAAGTTGAAGTTTATTCAACTTTAATTCAATTCAGTTCCATTCAACTTTATTCCTTTGAAGTTGATTTCACTTTGGAACATTCATTCACGGATTTGCGCTACTGTCTTCACACACAGACGAAACTTACTAGAGAAGTATGAAGTGTGACAATATACCTTTGTAAATAAATATAAATTCACATCTCGCGCACTTTAATGCCCTTTGAATGTAACGTGTACGTTCCCTTGGAACTGGAATCATGGCGGAATATCATGTGAAGTCCACTTCGCAGGGCACTCACGGTCGAATAAGACAACGCTTGAATGCTGCTGCCTGAACAAGAGACCTCCTTACTGAAGTGAAAGTGTTGACTGGTGTCACTATCTCGCGAACGCGCCGGCGGATCTTCACCAAATTCGGGGGATCCCTTCAGCTCGAGGAGCCCTCTCAAACGCCACCCTCCGCGCGTTGGGAGCCCCCCGGGATCGCTAGATCGGTCGGCACCGGACTGCGAATTTAACCGCCGTAACTCCCGAACCCCAGGGCTATCGACATGGGGGTGGTCTCATTCGAAAGAGGGCCTCGAGACGTACACTCGATTCGGGTTCGAGAGGGTTCCTCGAGCTGAAGGGATCCCACGAATTTGGTGCGGATCTGCCACGCCATTACGGAGATATGGCCGTTCAAAGTTTCAATGGTTTTCCATAGACTTAAGCTTTAAACCGTTTCATCCAGGTTGCCAGTAGTAAACAATGGAGCGCGCTCTGCTGGACAAACTAAGTAATTACACAATTTCAAGCATTTTATCTACGTTATATGTTCTGTAAAAAAAAATTCATATCGGCGGCATATTCACCAATACCGATATATCGGCGACAGGCTCATATCGGCCGATAAAATTTAATTTTGATTTCATGGGGACTTTAAGGGTGTAGAGTTATATTCAAGCCATTTTAAGACATCAATAATTTATTTTCACTGGAAAAACGGTTAAATATGTAATTTTGATTATCAAAGATTAGTTTTAAGGGATACAATTAGTGACTGTGGGGGACTTTAATATAATTACAGTAGTAAGAACAAGGTGTCACAAGATTACACTGATGTAAATAAGCTCTGAGCAAGATCAGTTGGGGGAGTATTTGGTAATAGAAGAGCGTTGTGTGTCTGTGAGGACACATCTATTAAACCTATGATTAGGTGGATCTGAGCTCGATGTGAAGACGCTGCCGTCATAGCAACCCAAGAGACAGGAGTCATGGCAACTCCGACTGGCCCGTTCAAGCACACCATTAAGAGGGTCTCACCGATCTTCATTTTCCCCCTTATAAAAATGCTGCTGGCATCGTACGGTCCTTTCCTCCCACGCTCATGGCACACAGATTTTATTTATCCACCCACAGACATCCAGCTGGCCATTATGAACCAGTACACAGCATGCCTGATCTTTACTGTATTCACAGTTCAGTGTTATTATTTCCTTTGGAAATATTGATTACTGATTCGTATTAAAATGGCAAGGAAAAGCCGCAGCATACTTGGAACTCTGTTAGTTTGTTCTATCATGGCTTTTCCTGAAGAACGACAGCTGTGTTGGCGTTTCCGGCAGAGCGGAGGGTATTTCTGCCCATATTCTTGACGGATGTGTCATATTCAACAGTTGGGCTCTGCAGGGGCAACTTTCTAAAAGTGTGTGTTTTCAGACACGAAACTGTTTCTGCTCTGAAACCTTGGCTATTTCACATTCTCTCCCGACCCTCTCACACTTGGAGTCACATGAATCATTCAAGTTCCAGCTTGTGTGGCCCTGAATGGCCACACAGGACTGACTTCACTTGCTTTTTCTAGCTTTTGCGCGTGTCCAAACATTTGACTGGTACTATATATAGAATACAGTATATACATAAACAGAATATATATACAAACACATTTTTTGCAGTGATCACTCAAATGTGTGATCAAACACTTATAATGACGTGACAAAGATATGTAATGATAGAGGCAGGGCATTTAACAATAAACTTTATTCAAAATGAATCTGACATCAGTGCACTGAACAGTAAAGTTGAAGTTTATTCAACTTTAATTCAATTCAGTTCCATTCAACTTTATTCCTTTGAAGTTTATTTCACTTTGGAACATTCATTCACGGATTTGCGCTACTGTCTTCACACACAGACGAAACTTACTAGAGAAGTATGAAGTGTGACAATATACCTTTGTAAATAAATATAAATTCACATCTCGCGCACTTTAATGCCCTTTGAATGTAACGTGTACGTTCCCTTGGAACTGGAATCATGGCGGAATATCATGTGAAGTCCACTTCGCAGGGCACTCACGGTCGAATAAGACAACGCTTGAATGCTGCTGCCTGAACAAGAGACCTCCTTACTGAAGTGAAAGTGTTGACTGGTGTCACTATCTCGCGAACGCGCCGGCGGATCTTCACCAAATTCGGGGGATCCCTTCAGCTCGAGGAGCCCTCTCAAACGCCACCCTCCGCGCGTTGGGAGCCCCCCGGGATCGCTAGATCGGTCGGCACCGGACTGCGAATTTAACCGCCGTAACTCCCGAACCCCAGGGCTATCGACATGGGGGTGGTCTCATTCGAAAGAGGGCCTCGAGACGTACACTCGATTCGGGTTCGAGAGGGTTCCTCGAGCTGAAGGGATCCCACGAATTTGGTGCGGATCTGCCACGCCATTACGGAGATATGGCCGTTCAAAGTTTCAATGGTTTTCCATAGACTTAAGCTTTAAACCGTTTCATCCAGGTTGCCAGTAGTAAACAATGGAGCGCGCTCTGCTGGACAAACTAAGTAATTACACCATTTCAAGCATTTTCCAGGGCTATCGACATGGGGGTGGTCTCATTCGAAAGAGGGCCTCGAGACGTACACTCGATTCGGGTTCGAGAGGGTTCCTCGAGCTGAAGGGATCCCACGAATTTGGTGCGGATCTGCCACGCCATTACGGAGATATGGCCGTTCAAAGTTTCAATGGTTTTCCATAGACTTAAGCTTTAAACCGTTTCATCCAGGTTGCCAGTAGTAAACAATGGAGCGCGCTCTGCTGGACAAACTAAGTAATTACACAATTTCAAGCATTTTATCTACGTTATATGTTCTGTAAAAAAAAATTCATATCGGCGGCATATTCACCAATACCGATATATCGGCGACAGGCTCATATCGGCCGATAAAATTTAATTTTGATTTCATGGGGACTTTAAGGGTGTAGAGTTATATTCAAGCCATTTTAAGACATCAATAATTTATTTTCACTGGAAAAACGGTTAAATATGTAATTTTGATTATCAAAGATTAGTTTTAAGGGATACAATTAGTGACTGTGGGGGACTTTAATATAATTACAGTAGTAAGAACAAGGTGTCACAAGATTACACTGATGTAAATAAGCTCTGAGCAAGATCAGTTGGGGGAGTATTTGGTAATAGAAGAGCGTTGTGTGTCTGTGAGGACACATCTATTAAACCTATGATTAGGTGGATCTGAGCTCGATGTGAAGACGCTGCCGTCATAGCAACCCAAGAGACAGGAGTCATGGCAACTCCGACTGGCCCGTTCAAGCACACCATTAAGAGGGTCTCACCGATCTTCATTTTCCCCCTTATAAAAATGCTGCTGGCATCGTACGGTCCTTTCCTCCCACGCTCATGGCACACAGATTTTATTTATCCACCCACAGACATCCAGCTGGCCATTATGAACCAGTACACAGCATGCCTGATCTTTACTGTATTCACAGTTCAGTGTTATTATTTCCTTTGGAAATATTGATTACTGATTCGTATTAAAATGGCAAGGAAAAGCCGCAGCATACTTGGAACTCTGTTAGTTTGTTCTATCATGGCTTTTCCTGAAGAACGACAGCTGTGTTGGCGTTTCCGGCAGAGCGGAGGGTATTTCTGCCCATATTCTTGACGGATGTGTCATATTCAACAGTTGGGCTCTGCAGGGGCAACTTTCTAAAAGTGTGTGTTTTCAGACACGAAACTGTTTCTGCTCTGAAACCTTGGCTATTTCACATTCTCTCCCGACCCTCTCACACTTGGAGTCACATGAATCATTCAAGTTCCAGCTTGTGTGGCCCTGAATGGCCACACAGGACTGACTTCACTTGCTTTTTCTAGCTTTTGCGCTCTGTGTTTGTGTATGCAAGTGCTAGATCATTTCCTCATCTCTCAGATTCTACTTTTAAACCTTGTGTAACACTAACTGTTACAGTGAGTTGGAAGTGGCTTGTGTATTGTTCAGTAAGTATTCTGTTAAATCTTTATTATACACATTATCTGCATTTTGTGATGGCACAGTCAAATTAACACCAAATAATAAGACTTTTAATATTGTTATATTGTAATATTTTAATATGAATGTAATATTATTTAAATTAATATAATATTTTAATAGTATGTAATAATTATTTTAACATTTAATATTAATAATTAATATTTAACTTAATATATGAACCCATTTGAAATATGAATTTATATTTATAAAATATATTTATAAAATAAAAGATAGAAATAAAAAATAGAAGAATTCTAGAATAAATTTAGAAAATATCTATTTTAGGTTTGGAGTCAGTAAGATTTATTATTTTTATTTCTTATTATTATTTTTTTGGTTGATGAAAATTTAGATTAGCCAACACAGGAATAAAATAGATTTTAAAATATAATTAAACAGAAAACTGTTATTTTAAAATTGTAATATAATTGTAATAATTATGTTAAATTGTAATAACATTTCACAATATTACGATTGTATTTTTACTGTATTTTTAGTCAAATAAATGTAGCCTTGGTGAACATGAGACTCCTTTCAAAAACATAAAAAAACTTTACTGATGCAAAAGTTTTAAGTGCAGATTATAAACCGGAAACTGACAATATTTATGAATTTATAATATAGTAAATAATTTATTTTTGAATTAATTTGTTATTAAACAATTTAAAAAGTGTGAAAACCATTAGCTTGTTAGCATAGGTCAAAAAGCCCACCTTCTATCTAAGTGTAATACAAGTACTGTCTTTGTTTTTAATTTAAGTATAAGCCATTCATGTCTGTAACAAATTATGCACTTAAATTTAATATTTGGAAGTTGTTCAGATCCATAACCCTTGGAGCATTAGTAATAGTGATGCTTGCCTTAACAAGGACCTTTAATATCACATCCACACTATGAATATGAAGCAATAGACTTGTCCACTCTGCCTAGTAGCTCGGGGACATGAGAATTCAGTGTTGTGTTTCATCTGTGTGTGTGAACACCTCCAGTGTTGTTCTCTGAACTGAATTATGCAGTATGTGAAGCGCCCAGAGGCTGCAAGAGGTCATGTGATCACTCAACAGGTGTGTGTGTGTGTGTGTGTGTGTGTGTGTCAGGTACAGCATGGTACTGTTAGAAAACTCTCACAGCCACAACCTAAAAGACACACGTCATGCACCAGGTGAGATGACTCGAGAGAAGAGAAAGGAAAGGCAGGGGAGAGATTAAAAAAAAGAGAGAGCGAGAGAGAGAGAGAGAGAGAGAGAGAAAGGAAACATTGAGGCCATGAAGCCCTTAATTGCCTGCTCCATTTTCAGGCTTGTGCTCCTGGCTTTGTCCTCTATTTAAGAATGTCTCTCTCTCTCTCTCATGTATCCCTCTGTTTTTCCATCCCTCCTCACTGTACTCTATTAAAGTGACTTTTACAGGGCGAGCCAGAGTTCAAAATGAGATTCTATTATAAACTCCTTGTCACAGATACTCGCTGTGCTGGGTTGCAGATGAGGAAAGCCTGAGTTTTTGTGTGGAAAGTCACCTAAAGGTATACTAAATCGTTGTTGTCCACTTAAATTACAATTTAAGAGACATATTTTGAAATAATAACTTCATAAGCTGCCTATTTTTAGTTGAATAATGCAAAATGCAGTTAATTGGCTTTAAAATATTTCTCTTAGCCGTTGGCAGGTGCAGCAAAAAGTTTAATTTTGCATATAAATTTCTTTGTTTTTATTGCAAAAGTAATATCTTTTTTCTCAGTGTAAACATCCTTAAAAGGATACATTTACTGATTTTAAGCTACTGTTTGCAAAACGGATTAAAAACTTCAGAGCAAATTTGCTGTTTCTTTATAGTTTTGAGTTATTGATTTAGTTTTGTAATTTTGTAGTTTTGTATAGTTTAAACATTTGGGATTGTTTTTGCTTGCCAAGGCTGAATTTATTTAAATAAAAATTTATATTGTGAAATATTATTTATAATAGTTTCAGCATCATTACTCCAGTCCTCAGTGTCACATGGTCCTTAAGATGTCATTTTTTTGGTTACAATGTAAAAGTATTACCATCACGTTTGATAAATGATAAAATAATGCATTCTTAATAAATAAAAATATTAATTTCTTTAAAAAAATCTTACTGACCCCACATTTTGAACAGTGGTGTATTATTTCAAGGATGTTGCAGTACTTATACTGGAAAACAAGAAAAAGAGAAAGAAAAAGTTTTTTGCAGCATTGAAACTGAAAGGTTTTGTTATTGCGAGAGAGTGTGTCTTCATGTCTGTGAAAGTGTTCCCAACGGCTGTTCAGTGATGTGGTAAGCTTGAGATCCTGAGTCAGCTGTCTAATGTGTAAACTTTAGCTTTTACCATGCATTCAGAAAGGGGAAAGTTACGCTTACTGTGACAGAAAATATCACAAATTGCTTTCTCCATTTTGGTGAATTCAGATTGTTCAGAAAAGTTTGTTGTTGATTTCGGGTCTGAAGAGGTTGACAGCTTTGCAAGAAATCCCTTTAAAAGTTCCTTCTCTCTTAAACTGGCCCCTGTGGCACAATCTGTTTTAGAGAACAAAAACACGCACCGTATTGCAAGCTTCCTCTGATGCAAACATCTTGTGACCGCTCTAATAGATCCCCCCATGTGTGCAGCTCACACAACCATCTGTTATGTGCCATCAACGCATGTGGCTCGAGTGTCCATCAGGTATTAACAGAAAAACTACATGATGGGATTTTTGTAAGATCTTCATGAAAGTCGTCTCATGTTGACAGGCTAGTTTGCAGGAAGTTTCACAGTAACTCTATAAGTTTGTTTGGCTTTGAGGTCATTGGTGCCGGATTAATCTGCACTGATCAAAGCAAACGGCATTCACGGTGGAGGAAACTCGTCTGGAGATTATCTGCTCCCTTCCGTCTCTCCTCAAGCTCTGCTGTCTTTGGCTCACTCACTCACTCTTCTGTTCATCCGAGTGTACGGTCTGGTTCCTGCCATCGCTTTCAGCCAAGGGGACGACCGTCTGTACTCGTGTCACCAATGTTTATCAGCAAAGCTTGTTCACTTAACAAGAGCGGGCAGATTCTGAATGAGATTATGCCCAAATCCCATCTGCTGCTGACAACATGGGCACAACAACACGCCACCCACAAACAGTCTTGTGTGTTTTTATAGACTTCAACTAGCCTTTGTTGCATTAGATTTAGTTACATTATAATGCAACTGCTCTACAAATTATGTCATTTTGAGGATCCAGGGCTTGAGGCTTACTTATTTTCCCCAAGTAGCACATTACAAAACTCTAGGGATGCAATACAAATTTAGAAAATTTGATTTGTATACATTTCTACTTCAAACTATATATATACAGATTATTGTGACAATTATTGTGACAATACTAGTGAAATAATATGTGTTATATAATGTTCTTAGTTTTTAATTCCTTTGACAGGTCATCCCAGACAAAAGCTATAAGAGTATCCGTTTGAAATAAATGCCAGATACATTTTATTGTGTAACCAAAATAGGAAAAATAAGCAGGGAAAAAAATGTTATGTATAATTTGGGACTTTTTACTATAAACAAGTCCGTTCTTTACTATTGTCGGCTGCTCATTCAAAAAAGTTGAGGGAGATAAAATATGCACACTTACTACCATCTACAACAAATTACAAATTAAACACCATAAAGTAAACATTGTCAAAATTCAAAAGTGGATCATTTCCAATCTATTGGCTTAAATGAGCGGTATTTAACTGCTCTAAAACTGCATGCAACAACGCTACTTTGAAACCTGCAGCACAGGTCATAGACTTTTAAATCATAGACTTTAGTTTTGAATTTTAATAATCACGTTAGACTGTACTATGATTCCTGTTTTTCCATCCAAAATTTTAAAGGGATAGTTCAACCAAAAATGGAAATTCTGTAATTTATCCATCCTCAAGTTTTTCCAAACCTGTACGAGTTTCTTTCTTCTGTTGAACGCAAAAGAAGATATTTTGAAGAATGTTGGTAACCAAACAGTTATTATCTCTTATCAGTTAAGATTGTGGTTATCTCTTAACAGTTAAGATCATCTCTGGGAACTAAAATACTGACTATAACAGACATTTAGAGATTATTAAGTACCTTGAATGACCTTTATATGAACACCCGCACTCATTTTTGGGACGTCCCTGCTTTGAAATTTTGTCCCCACAATGAAAGCAGAACCTGCCCATGCACACAGCACTTCACACCGCTCATTTCAAGTAGGATTAGACTCACTGACACACCTTTCAAGTACATTAGGCAGGAAAGCATTTCTCTGGCAATGTGTTTATTGACACTTTGCAGCCCCTTTAAACATATGTTAGTCATTAATTATGCCCTGCTTGTTGTGTAGCAGGTATAATATGCCTGTGATTAGTGGGTTTGTATTTCATCTCAGCAAGGGTTTCACTTGATGCCTTCATGAAGACCTGTATTTCAGCATGGCTCACTAATGTTGGATTGAGTGTGTGGCCTTTGGTAGAAATGCTAGTTTTTGAAATTGAGAAGTATTGCGGTACATTGATTTATACTATTGTTTTTGTTTGTTTAAAATCTTCTCATTTGATTCAACACTTCTTTTAAAATGATAATGCATTCAGAGTGGTTTCCAACAGTTTTTTAACCCATGAAGATGCAGACACATACAGTACACAGTTCTGTGTAAATGAATATCACACTAGTGTACCATCACCAACCAAAAATAATGTTAACTTGTTTTCCTCTTTGGGACTATTTGTCCTGATTGGGTTTAACTGTAAGACGACAGCATGGACAATTGAAACTGACATAAAAGCAGCAAGGATGTCTCTTTAGACTGAAATTGTAAAATACTGTAGCAGCGGTTTTCTTATTTATATATTAGTCAGTTTTAGCATTAGTAGGAATTAGCCTACATCCTATCACTATACTACTCATACTATTTTTGCAGTGTGCTAATTTATTTATATGCACAAATATCCACTACATTTTCCTAATCGTGCGCGGTGCGTGAGATATTGTATCCTTGACTTTCCATTTCCATCTCCTTTTTCACTATTTTTTTTCCTTTTAATTGCCAAAAGGGATGACATTGTTACATAAAACTCATAAAATTCCCTGTAAGGTGCACATATGTGTATTGCGCATAGCTGTTGTTGTTGCTTCCATGCTTGTAAATGAATTCTTGTACTGTGAGGCACCTCCTATTTCGAAGTATCTCTTTCAGAATACTTGATGCCAAAAATAGGTGGAGAGAATGAAGATTCTTTCCCTACGTTAGCTTTTAGCGTTTATTACTGCGATTATCTTCAATCTTCCACTCGCCACGTACTCCGTGTTCTAACACGCTCATAAGCATGAAGCTTGGACACAAGCACTGCCCGTTATTTTAGGATTAACAATATATAAATAGTGAGTTTATAAGTAGTAACCAGGTTTTCCATCCAGTTGGAATATAGATCTTTATGTAGCCTAGTGGTTTAGGGCTTGGGCTTTCACCATGATTCCTGCTGGCAAATAGTCTAGTCTATTACGTTAGCCACAGCAATCTGTATCAACGTCAACCTTAAGTCCTTTCACAAGCATCAAGTTGTTTCCTTGATGATCGCTATCTCTGATAATCCAGGACTGGCCTACAACGAGATTGGAGCTATAAAGTCATCATTGCGGGTGAACAGACTGTCTGCGTGGAGGATAGTGGTGAAGCTTAGTGTGAAGTATATTGGAAAGGGCACTGGAAGTGAACTAGGCTAAATAAAAATACCGTTTTGGAACAGCCTGTTCATTATCTGCTTGGCCTTTAACTAAGCCCTGTGCTGATTCTGAATGCATCCTTATAAAAGATTGCAGTAGAAAAGGAAGATTAGAGTAGTCTGAGTGGTCCATAGCTTGCTTTCTGACAGTCTGTTGCGCAAAACACAAGAAAGTACTTGTGAAAATAACAAGCTCTAATCATTGTCCACCTGCAATCGGGTGTCCATTTTTAAAAAAAAATCAGTCCGCCAGGAAACCAAACAATGTTTAAAATGTGCTAAATTGAGATTATGAACAAGAACTAATCATTTAATGTTAGAAGTTAAACATGTTTTAATAATTGTGTCATTGTGATGATTACATTATTTTGCAATGCAGGATTTTTATAGTTAACCTAAAAATAAATAACTAAATAAAAATGTTAACTGAAATAAAAGAGAAAAAACAAACTTAATTTCATCCAGTCGCTAAAGCAAAATCTTATTTTCATTTAGTTTAATTTAAAGTACTGAAATAACAAACTGAATTAATTTCTTTTTACTGAATTACTAAATCTTTAACAAAAAAGGAAAAAATATAAAAAAACTGTAATAGTATATCAATGATACTAAAATAATAACTGAAAAAGGTTAAATATTATTTTTTCATAATGTGCATTTTAAATGGTATAATGCCTAAACACACTTTTAGCATTAAACTATTGATTTTAGTTTTTAACGTTTTGTTTTATATTTATGTAGAATTCTATACTATTTTGTCAAAAAAATAAATAAATAAAATGCTAAAAATTACAATCAGCTGTTGATGTGTTCCCAGCATTCTCAGCTGCTGTCACTCTCCCTCTTTTTTGGTCTGTCATATCTGATCCTAGTTCTCCCTGCTCTTTGATAAGACTCTAGCCCAGCGGAGACTCGGAGTGAGTGCGGCCTGATCCACGTGCAAACCCAGAGAACAGGGCAGAACTTGTGACAGACCTCTTTAAAATCACAGTAACTTTGCAGCAATGCCATCTCTAGCAAAGCAGCTTTGCCATTACAAAGCCATTTAAATCCAGTTCAAAATTATACAAAAGCAAATATAGATTTTAAAATGAATAATGTGTATTCACAACTTAAAGTGGCATTAGAGGCAACTTAGTTATAACAAATGTCTATAAAGTGAGGCTAAAATTGGTTGATGCGTCTAGTAATGCATTTGACTACTTAATGAAAAGTAAAGCAAAATTTATGCCACAAAACCTTTTATGAACATTAGAAACTTCATTGATTTATGTGAATTGGGTGGTACCCTAAGTGACTAATGTGTGGGCTTGAGTGCCAGGGATAGGTACTGAAGTCGTTGGTTGCCATAGTTCTCATTTTCGTCATTGTGTTCATCACCCCCACACGTTCTCACGAGGAAACATAGATGGAGTTTAGCAGCATTCTGCAATATTTGGTCAATTTTCCCTTGTACGATGAGCATGCAAGCTGCAGCAGCGGTCGTCACCCAGTTCAGTCAGAACACAAGCTGTTCTGCTGAGCGAGAGGGATGCCAGCATGGCCTCAGGGAGGGACCGACCCCAGATATCTGAAAACTCAGTCATCACCTCAGTGTTAAATGCCAGTTGGTCTACATACTGTAGCACTTGCCACCACTAAACCATGTTGTAGCACCTTGCATAAACTAACCAAAACTGCAAACATTCCTACTGATAATCAATATCTTTGTTTTGACATTGACCACTTAAAGTGATGCATTTTCAGATTCCAATCAGTTCTCAATCAATAAAATCAACTAATGCTCTGTAGGTTGTGAGTGCCATTTCATGTTAATTTTAAAACAATTTGGAAAGCTTTCCAATAGAACAAGACAAATTGTATCTTGTGCAATTTACTTCTCATGCGAATGTATCTTGTTTTAAATATGTTTAGGTATTTATGGAAAACAAGGCAAGATATTAAATCTCAAAATGTTACTTTGCATGACTCAAAATATTTAAGCCACATTGAAAATGAGTGCATTTCATTGAAATAAATGGCAAAATATCGAACCAAGTGGCATCTGCTAACAAATGGGTCACATTTCAGAACCACAAAGTGTAACAATACTCTTAATTTTTCTTAATTGAAACAGTCAAACATATGGGGAAAAAAACACACTGCTCAGTTTCAAATATGTAGTAAAATCTGTGCCGTTAATTGTCATCCCCGTACCGCCGTGATGTTATGTCAAACACATTTTGTTTTATGTGGATATTGGAACGCAAGTGAAGTAGGCTAGCTACATAATAAATAATAATTTGCCATTCAAATACATCGCAAACACAGAAACGTTTGAGTTTGTGTCGAATGCCGTTGGTTTCAGTTTCGTTTTAGCCTAAATTAATTTGTTTCGGTTTGTCATTTATATTGCTATAGCTTCTTATATTTTTAATTCTTGTTCTTTTCTAAATACTGTTAATTGAAAGGCTTTGTTGTGGAGTGAGGGTGAACTAAAATAGCCTAGCTATGTTTACGGTGTTTATTATAATGTTTGTAAACATTTCTTCGTCAGCATTAGGCCTATTTCTAAATGAAATAATAAAATGCGACTTGTTCTCTAAAAAAACAAACAAAAAATGTATACGCGTAGCATATTTTAACCATGCAGCAAACCTTTTTAAATATTTTGATAAATTACTGAAAAAATAAAAAAATTAATAAATGACTTTTTAAACCGTTTAACTGATTGTACTAATCGGTCAAAATTCTTACGGTCGGTTAATGGTTAACCGGTTAAAATGAACATCCCCAATTGTTTTTATTTATTTTTTATTTATTTATTTAGTCATTTAGCAGCCGCTTTTATCCAAAGTGACTTACAAATGAGGACAATTTTTTGAGGACAGTTTTATAATTGAAAACCTAACAAACATTTTGTGAAATATTGTGCATGGAAAGTAGGCTTTCTGTGTGCTCTTTTTCATCAGAATAACTTGGTTTGATATTGTGTTGGTATCTAATGCAATGACAGTTTGCACATTTTAAATGTGACTTAAGTGTTTTAAATACAGTGGGGCAAAAAAGTATTTAGTCAGCCACCAATTGTGCAAGTTCTCCCACTTAAAAAGATGAGAGCTACTACATATGAATGTCCTTAGTATTCTAGTAGGAAACACTCTAGAATAATTTCTAACTGGAGGGTCATGTTCACAGTACTGATGAATAATAGTCTAATAATTATAGCAGACAGTTAATAATTAATGATAGAGTTACTGAGTATGAAATCTCCAGCTAGGAATAGCAAATTTCAGCTAAAGACTCATTTTAAACTGATTTTGTATATAAATGTTTGTTTTGTTTGTCTTCTGATAAATGTTCAAGCAACACCCAGTCCATCTCTGGAGTTAGTCTTTGTTTGCCTTAGTCCTTTCAAAGGCTTCTTTTTCATTAAGCTTTTCTTTCCACATCACCTCTTTCTCCCTCCCATTCTCTCTCTCTGGCCATGTTTCATGAGAGACCTACTTTGAAAAAGTTCCTTTACAGGCTGTCCCCTCAGAAGGGATCTAAATAAAGTGACTTTTAATGTAAGTGTCTTGTTTGTGTGTGTCCCATTTGTGCAGCCGGATCCGCAGCAGGTTGTTGTCCTTGAGTTGTGCTGGTCTCAATGTTGGTCTTGGACTGCAGTGAGGTCAAATATAAAGTGCTCTATCACCACTCTCTTACTGTCTCTCTCTTGCAATATGAACAGTGATATTAATTCTGTCTGTGCGGCATGAGTTAGAAGCCAAAGTTTAAAACCTGCCTATAAGCAGTTGCTTTAATCCGGAATCCAAAGTTTGAACAATATTAAGACTGATTAATAAACGATACTGAGAGAATTTGTGCATTGGCATCATAGTTGCTTGGCTCAAACCACCGACAACAGCACGTTTGAATCACCTCCACAGTATCCCAGCATGCTCTCTGTGTGATTTTTCTAGGGTATCTTAGGCTGGTTCGCTCTCTCTCTTTCTCATAAAGGTGTCTGTGTGCGCCTGGACAGGCTATTATGCTGACTGATTTCCTTCTTTGTCTCTATTGCTCATGTTCATCAGATAAAGATGCCATTCTATCTCTCTGCCGTGCCATGAAATATGAGACATGAAGAGGATAACTTGAGATTCAGGCATCACTCTTTCACTCATACATGCATAAACTCGGTCCAAAATCCTAGTGAGCTGCCTACTTAGGCATTATAGGCATGACAGTTGAACCAAAAGATAGACATTAAGCTTCCTAATAACCTGTTTTGACTACATTCTAACACAAATGCAATCCCAGAATGCATTGCAACAAGATCTTTGAAAACAATCCAAAGATGGTGAAAAGGTCAAGAGGAATGGTGATTATAAATAAAAAAATCCAGGTATTAATGAATTATTTTATCCAATAATTGTGTGCACTATGTTTATGCTTAGTAGAGTATTGAATCATTAGCATAGCAACATGCTAACTGGAAATTCTGCAAATGCAAATTTTGATAACTATATTAGCATACAAACTAACATACATAATGTTGTTTATTATAAGTAAATGCTCAAGTTCTTTAAAGTTGTATGGATTCTGATTGGCTGTCAATGTGTTTAGTGTTCATCAGCTGGAAAAAAATGTTTTGTAAGTGACTTTAAAGTCCCCCCGTAGTCAAATATTTTATCCCTTAAAACTTATCTTTGATCACCAAAATGACATATTTAAATGTTTTTTCTTGTGAAAATAATTTTCTCATGCTTTAAAATAGCTTGAATGTAACTCTACACCCTTGCCTCATTTACTATACGCTGATCTATGAATATGCATATTAAAAAAGCATATTAAAAACACCACATAGACAAATAAACAACATAAACTTGATTTTCCCTACAGGGGACTTTAAAGCTATCATTTCCCTATGTAATTTTCGTTTCAGTTGTGGTGTGGACTTTGTTATCATTATCGTCCTCGTTGTGAACAGGCCTTTATACTCTGTGGTTCTTTCTGATCTGCAGAGCAACTGTTCTTCTTCATAGCACAGCCTGCAGACATCGGCCCACTGCAGGAGGGGGGTGAATGGGGGGGGGGGGCGGGGGGGGGGGGGGGTTCTTTTTCCTGTTTGTGGCTGTTACTGTACAAGTTTAGCCCCCTTTCCCGTAATGCTATCTGTAATTGAGGTATTTGCATAATGGCCTGCGGTTGATGTACAAGAGTGCTCATCATGTCTGTTTAATTGAAAGCTCTTTGTTGTAGTTTATGGAACAGTACGTTCAAGCGCAGCCCCTCCTTTGATGAGCAAACTCTCGTGTGGAATTGTTTCTGTAAATCAAGAGTGTACGTCAATGGACCAATCAATGCATGTGTGTGTTTAAATGATCAGTAGCGATTGACTGCACAGTTAGTTATTTCTATCTGATTTGACCCTAAAAATGATTTGTCACTGTAATGAGGTTGCGTCTATCATATTAAATATAATAGAAAATTATATATATATATATAAAAAAAAAAATATATATGATTTTTATATATAATTTATATACTTACATATTTATGTAATTTATATATAATTGTATAAAATATATTTTTGAAATTTTTAAAGGTTATGTTCAATTCAAATGTTCAATGTTTTATTCCTCAAAAATGTTAGTTGAAGCAGGTTGTTTTTAGTAAAGGGGCCATATGATGCGATTTCAAGTTTTCCTTTCTCTTTGGAGTGTTACAAGCTGTTCGTGAATAAATAAGATCCCTAAAGTTGCAAAGACTAAAGTCTCAAACCCAAAGAGATATTCTTTATAAAAGTTAAGACTGGTCCACGCCCTCCTAAAATGCTTTGTTCAAACACGCTCCTACATGTCTACGTCACGATGTGGGAAGATTTGCATAACGCCACCCAAATGTTTACGCAAAGAAAGAAGGTGTAACTTTACTGTTGCTGCCACCGCCGCCGCCACCATGTTGTGAAGACGCTGTGTTTCATTGCGAAAGTGAAACTACTTTGTTTGGTCTTCCAAAAGAGGACACGACTAGAAATCAGTGGTTAAGTTGTATTTACAACACTGTTCCAGAACAGTTCAACCCAAATATTCAGATGTGTAAGTTAATGATATTTATGTTATTATGTATGTAATTATTTATTTATTAAAATACTTTTTGGTTAATTTTAATTTTTTGTATTTATTGTGTGAATTAATATTTTAATTTAACAAAAATTAACACTTGGTGAGCCCTAAAAAATACATTTCTTCTTTTTTTCTATCAAATCCCTAGCACCTTGCTGGTACATGGTATGAAAACGGTAGTGACGCATGTAAATCCATGTTAAATCACAATCTACTGTGGTACCATCTGATAAAATCAATGTGTACCATGATACAGTACTATTCTGGAAAGGATCCTTGTAAGTTTTTGTTTGTTTGTTATTGAATTAACTATTTATTTTTCTAGTCATTGTAGACACTTTGTTCCATTTTCCATAGTTCTATTCGTACTGCATAGAGTAAGAACAGATAGTCATTTAAAATAAGAACTTAAATGACTTTTTTAATTTTAGAGAATGAACAAGAGGCAGTAGAAAAGAGAAAAGTGGGATTTTGCAGTGATGAATTGGAGGGAGCGTGCAGTCAGAATGAGAAGATAATAAGACGTGTAATTACCCATGGTCCTTTGGGCCTGCCCTGGATAATATCTCAGAGAGAGTGCGAAAGCAATGCAAGAGCGAGTGTTTTTTTACTGTGAATGTTCTTGTGCTATTATGTGCAGCTCTAGCTCCATCCCTCATCCCCCGTGTGACACTCGGGGCGAGTGTCCTCTCGTCTTCCTGGCCCTCACAGATCTGTCTGTTTCACGTCTGTCTCCTCTGTAGACTTGCTGTCAATAGGCTGATCATCACTTTCGTAACCATGGTAACTGCAGACGGATGCTCCAAAACGTCTGTAGGTAAGGGAGTATGACACCTTGGCTTCAGTAATCACCCATGATCCTCTCTTGCATTACAAAAAAACTTCAATTAGCAGGTGGGCATAGAGTGTGATTGTGTTTGATGAAATTTCAGTGATTTATAGAACAACCCTCCAAACTTTCATCTAGCTGTGCGTGTGTGTGTAGCTCTATGACTCAGGGCTTTTTACTGAAATTACAGGCTTCTGCAACCCACTGGTCGTCATATGAGTCACGACCTTAGGGAGACGTAGACACATAAACACACACACTTCTCTGATCACACCTCATCAATCGCACCCACTCACTTGTATTTGTGCCAACGGCCGTAGATGAGTGTCAGTATGAATCACACACCATTATAAACTTTTTTACTGTTAGTGTGCACAACAATGAAAACTTATTTGAAGCGTGGGGCTGATCGATATGCATGTGCACAACTGCACATGCAAACTCATTTCTGAAACACAGAGAGCTGCCTACCTAGACAGCACTTTTAAGGCATCATAGGTGGACTCCTGAAGTGAAGTCTGCTTCAGGCAGTAAGATACCTTGTTCTGGCCATGACGTGACATGATATAAATCTTTTCCATGTAAATCTGAGATTTTGTATCTGAAAACAAGTAACGGGACATTTTTAGATGTTTATGTATTTCAGCAGTGTTGGGCTGGAAAACTCCGCCTACAGTGAAATCTCATTGGTCCTAAATCCTTCTCAGTTTGACTGTATATGAAGCATTAAATATCACATATTTCCTTTGGAGATAAGGCAATCCCAGAATGCATTTTGCTCCAAGATTTTCTGACAAATTAAGACATTTTTAAGGAAATGCATACTTTTATTAAGTGACAGTAAAGACATAAGTAATTAATGCTGCACTATTTGGGATAAAAATCCCAAGTGCATAAAATTGCAGTTTTTCTGCAAAAAAAAAAAAGTGATTGCAATTTAAAATACAATTTTTAAAAAAGTCCAGAGGCGGGTTGAATAAACTGCTTAGACTAGTCTTAAAAAGCCAGTCATCTAGTTTATTTTCTTCAAGACTGGTCATAACTTTAAGTCAGTTACAAAAAGGTAGATTGGTCTAATGTGAATCCAAAAAGTAAGGCTGATTACCCCTTGGCTAACTGCTAGTTGGTCAAACTAGTTTGTATGTTGAATGTAAAATGAATGTTGTTCTTTTGAACTTTCTATTCATCAAAGAATCCTGAAAAAGTGATCACCGTTTCTACAAAAATATTAAGCAGCAGATGTCTTAAAGATTGACAATAATTATAAGAAATATTTTTTGATCACCAAAACAGCATATTATGTTTAAATTGTAATAATATTTTACTATATTATTATTATTATTATTTTTTTTTTTACTGTATTTTTAATTTAAAAAATGCAGCTTTGGTAAGCAAAAGTAACTTTCAAAAACATTTAAAAAAATATTACTTTTACTTACTTTTAAATGGTATACTGAAAAAAATGTTTCATTCATCCAATTAAAAAAATTTAGGTTAATGATTCACATCTATATTTTTTAACTTTTGAAAAATAAATAACTTTTTTCAGTGTATATTTATTTAAAAAATAGTTAAAGCAGTCCAATCCAATTACAACATTGTCTGTTGTTTAACATTAGTGTACGCTATGCATTGTAAATTTTCTGTGTGTATTTTTGCATATTTAGCTTAGCGACATGCTAACGTCAAACATTTGTGATTGTATCACTCATAATGTTCGAATAATATTATTTTGTGTGGTGTGGAGTTGCTGTCTATGTTGGACAAATTAGGTTACACCAGCAAAAGTCATTCTTAAGGGTTACATTGAGTAGAAATAAATCCTTTAGATGCTTACCACAGTTTTAGGATGCTGCCTAAGAAGGCAGCTTCTTATGCAAGCAGTAAAAAGCATGGCAGCACACTAGGTTTTGGATCAGAGCTTTAGTCTCATATTTCTATGCACTCACTGTTATTAAATCAAGTAATAATATGCTATAGTTTCTCTGGGAGCATGAAATACAATATGCAGAAAGGCTTTCTCATTAAACACTGTATGGCTCGTTTTCTTTAGCTATGAACATATGGATGTCAAATCCCCTGCCATTACTAAAGGAAGGGTGATACATTATTTCGGACAGTTAGATCAATAAAGCATCTCACTACAGCTGCAAGGTTTCCTAGCAACAAGCGTGCAGGGTACTTTGATCTGATCCGAACATTCCAAATACTTTTGAACATTTGAAATGCTTTCGAAACATTCCAAAAACATGTTTTCTGTAGATATCAGAACAACTAATTAATGTCAACTACAGATACATGTTCATGAATGTCTAAATATGAACAGATCAGTGGTTGAACTTTTGCACACATACATCAAAGCTGTTGACGCTTCCAACAGTTCATTTACTTTTGCAGTGCAGACTATTGATCGCTGCAGCCAAAGAAACCAATTGCAATGATTAATTGTCTGAAGTTAATAAATTATGAGTTCTGTGTGCCTTTATGTGTGTGTGTTAGTTTGGGGGTTTGGTTGATGAATTGTTGGGTTAGACAACTTAAAGGAATATTTCACCCAAAAATGAAACTTTGCTGAAAATGTACTTACCCTCAGGCCATCCAAGATGTAGAGGAGTTTGTTTCTTCAGTGGAACAGATTTAAAAAAAAAAAATTGCATTACATCACTTGCTCACCAATGGATCCTCTGCAGTGAATGGGTGCCGTGAGAATGAGACTCCAAACAGCTGATAAATACATTACAATAATCCACAAGTAATCCAGTTGATCAAATAACATCTTGTGAAGCTAAATACTGCATGTTTGTAAGAAAAAATCCATCAAGATGTTTTTAACTTAAAACTGTTGCTTAAAATATAAGTCCTCCATCTATATTATTGCTTTATTCAGTGAAAGTCATGTTGTCTGAATCAGGAGAGAAATATGCACAGATCAAGCACTATTTATCTATTCTGTATTGTTAAAAGCGCTATATAAATAAAGGTGACTTGACTTGACTATTTACAAGGAAAAAAAACAGTTTTAAACATTTATTTTTTTTTACTAGAGGAACTAGTCCATTAGTATGGACTCGTGTTTTGGTTAAAACACCTAATAATGGATTTGTCACTTACAAACTTTTTGCTTCAAGACATTAACTGACGGACTGGAGTCGTGTGAATTACTTATGGATTATTGTGATGTTTTTATCAGCTGTTTGCACTCATTCTGACGGCACCCATTCACTGCAGAGGATCCATTGGTGAGCAAGTGATGTAATGCTAAATTTCTTCAAATCTGTTCTTATGAAGAAACAAACTCATCTGGACGGCTTGAGGGTGAGTACACTAAGAGGTCATTTTAATTTTTGGGTGAACCTTTCCTTTAAATGGTCTCAAGCTAAGACAGTTTCTGCACCCTCAAACACAGCGTTTTCCTGCAGGTTATGTTGTTTTAAATTACATCTTCCCTGGGTTTGTTTGTTTATTTGGCATCTAATGTGAGAATTCAGCACCACACAGTATGTGTAATAGTTTTTACTACATATTCCAACCTAGACTGTAATTGCTGCCGTGGCAACAGCACTATTGAATTTATGATGGGTGTGCATATGTGTCTTGGGGCTGGTGTAAACGTTCATCTAATCATCTAGCGTGTGTATGTGTGGTTGTACACAATGACTCTAAATCTTCACAGCTCCTGCGTCAGCAAAACCTTTTGCGCAGAAGGACTCTGATTAAACTATATATTCAATATTTACTACCTGTCATGTGATCTTATGTGCAGCTACAATATCTCATCTTCTATACAGGAAGTACATGCATTCCTGGGGGAAATCCAATGTGCACTAATCCATTCACTAATCCACATGATCCTCTGTCTGGAATCTAATTAGGAAAACTAACCCCTTCGTCACCTTGTCACTGCAGACTCAGAAACTGATACTTTCTAGTAATATGTATTTATATAGTACTATGGTAGATACTTCTTGTAGTGAATATTTGTCAAAATGCAATAATGTAGTAATACATACAATGGTTGAAATGTACAGAGTACTACACGACATACAGAAGAGAAATTTTGGGTACTGTGTATCCTAATGAGTTCATGTTAGTTTCAGGTTTTGGTTGATGAATTGTTGGGTTAAATGACTTTAAATGGTCTCAGGTCTCAAGATGTAGCTCCTGTGCCCTCAAAACACAGCGTTTTCCTGCAGGTTATGTTGTTTTAAATTTTATCTTCCCTGGGTTTATTTGTTTATTTGGCATCTAGTGTGAGAATTCGGCACCACACAGTTTTTACTACATATGTATAAATGTATACATATTACTACATATTTATTTATACATATTTTGACCTAGAATGTAATTGCATACTTGTAGTAATACATACAGAGGCTGAAATGTATACTACAGGGAACTACACTACACATAGAAGAGACTAATACTATATTGTACATAAATATTTACTGTCAATCATTTACACTAGGAAAGTAAACTTTAGAAAATTCAAAGGATGGAGATTTGAGTTGTAAATTTTTATGTCAAATTTATGCTGGTAAAATTGTTGATGGAAAAGATAAATGACTGTTTATTACATTTGTTATATGATAGAAAAAGACACATTTTGAATTAAACGTGTATTTCAAGAGGCCATGTGACAGTTTGAAATACTTTATATTGAATTGTGTTCATTTTACATTCTATTTTTTAAAATAGTAGCCAGGATAATGTATACTGCATAGTATCCAATAGACAGTAAAAAAAAATCTGTTTAAAATCTCCATCCTTGAATTTTCTAGGTAAAGTTTTTGGAAATATTTTAATTGTTGGTGACATGACAGTTTAATACTATCATGACACTGAAAAAGATACACACTTTTTTTTTAAATTAATTAAAGAATCCCTGATTTTATCTGCTTCAAATATTGGCCAAATTAGGCTAATGGCAATCATTTTAAATATTATTGGTCCTTACAAATATATTGCACATCCATAGTGTATACTACACATTGGCTTTCCCATTTCCTCCTCTCTTCTGTCCACTTAATGAGAAAAACTTGAAGTAAATTGTTTCTGTCAGGTTCAGCTGCTGATCTGTTAATCTGAGTGTGGGTCAGATAGAAAAGAGGAAGTGGTTTGGAGCTGTGCTGAGATTATCTCAGCAAGTTTACCTAATCTAGTAGGGATGCAACTTTTATTTTTAACATGTGAAGCAGAGCATTATCTTTCTGTCTGGTTTTGTGAGACTTTGGAACCACGTCCAAACCAACCCTTGGGCTTATAGTTTGACACACAAGGAGAGACACATACTGTAATCATGTTCTCCAGTATTTTCTGGGGGATATGCAGCTGGTGATTTTATGGAGCCAGTGTATAGAAGTGGGTGGCATTAAAACACTCACAGGATGCTGTGCAAAAACAACCTCTGAGTCTGCTTAATTCAAAGTTGTGTTTTGCACCTCTGTTTTAATGGGAAATCGGACAGCTCTAAACAAGAGATTGAGGCCTAGGCAATCAATTGCACTGGATTTCTGTTCTTGCTTTAATATCCTTTGGCAGTGGGAGTGATTCCTTCAACATCAAATGGAATGGCGGAAAAATGCTTACGAATACTTAAGCAGAAAATAATTGAAATAAGCCATTGTATCTCCAATAGGGATTTGCAAAGTAGTTTTTTGAATATGTAAAATAATATAGTCCTTGGAGAATGAAGATGCCCTCGGTTTCTCATTTCTAAGGTTTTTTATGTTCACTTGAGTAGTTGCTAGTTGATTACATCATCAGTCTCTCCATGTACTTTTCTTTAGAGTGCTGTAACAAAATGGATTGGGACTGAAGGGTCAGACAAAGGGAAGTGTCTAAGATGCATGAATACCCAAATTCACCATTCACTGCAACATTTATTGACATCAGGTTAATGAGTGACTGGGAACGTGCTGAAATGGAAAATATTTTGCAGTAGGGAGGAAGTCATTTAAAGTAATTTATTACCTGTATCTTAAATCAAGATTTTACTGCATATAATGATTATACTACTTAAAATGGCACTTGTTAGCACATGTCCACATTGAGTACTTTGAGGAAACATTTTTAGGGATACTGTTGAATGATTTTTTTTTGTTTATGTTTGGTTTATTCATGTTTGGCTTATTATAATCACTCTGATATCCCACAAATCTTTGTGTTCTTATGAAGTCAACTGTGTTCAGATAGCATACTATCACTGTAGTATACACTGTGCACAGTATGTACATTTTCTGTTTGCATGCATTATATATGACCTACTACATTTGAAAAAAATTAGCAGTATACAAATCACACTGGGTAGAATATTGTATCCCACAATGCAAACACACTCAATTTGACGTCATGTCCAGTGTAATGATAGAATGAAAATATCAAATATTTTTTAAATCTCATTATGTAGTTGGACTACCAAAACATTAAGACATTTTAAAACAAAGTTGGACTAAAATAAAAAATAGCAATATAAAATAATATGATTTTATATCTGGACGACATTTACCAAATTAAACTTGCATGTAATTAGGTAATGTGTTGAAGTGTTAATTGCTTCATTGTGTACTGTTTCACATACAGTTTTTAATAAATAGTATCCAAAAAATTCTGTTAAACAGTAATATTGTGAAATATTATTATAATTTAAATGAACTGTTTTCTGTTAAATCTATTTTAATCTATTTTATCAAATGTATTTTATTCCTTTGATGGCAAAGATGAATTCTCATCATCATTACTCCAGTATTCAATACACAGTACACAATCCTCCAGAAATCATTCTAAAATGCTGATTTAAAAAATATTAATTTCTAATTTCAGAGTTACTGACCCCAAACTTTTTGTGGATTTGGAGGAGGACCAATGTCATTTGAGACCATTTGGTACTTTCCTTCATATCATTTCAATGAATGCCCACACAGATGGTTCCCTTTTTTAATTATGTATCTCTCAGCTGAGCTTTTCACTTAAGCTTGATGTT
The DNA here is from genome assembly GCF_001515645.1 of Sinocyclocheilus grahami. Lineage (NCBI taxonomy): Eukaryota > Metazoa > Chordata > Actinopteri > Cypriniformes > Cyprinidae > Sinocyclocheilus > Sinocyclocheilus grahami. The sequence continues at coordinate 2,372,948 of NW_015505212.1, forward strand.
TTAACATTATTTCATTATTTTTTTCTGATGCATAGTGTAATTATCATTCATTGAGGCCGTGTTAATCGTAACTCAATCCTGTCCTCTTTAAACCAGTTCTCATTGTCTGTCTATTTCTCTCTCCAGTTTAGGCTGTAATAAGTGGATGTTATGTGTATAATTTGTCAACTGTTCCCTAGAGGAGAACGCAGCGGCACAGAAACCCTTCCAGCGAGGATGTGCGACGTTTGCGCGCACATGAGTCATTGACTGGCAATCACTCTGTTCCCTCCCGTATGAGCACTTGTCGATACATATTGACATACAGTTTCCTCAGCAGCGGTCTAACTCACACATACATACACAAATAGCACCAGGAAACTCAATAGCATTATTTCCACACAAATCACACAAAATTCCAGTCATTCGGCACAAGCTGCCCTCATTTTAGAAGCACAAATTGAAGCACATTTACAAACACACAAATTTATTTTTCTGCTCGCTTGTTTGCTACTCTCTCTCTCGCAAAGACGTTACATCACAAGCGCAGCTGGGGTTTCAATCTGCAGCTGCACTTGTGGATACAGAAATTATATGCCCGGTGTTTTATATGTGTGTGTGGGTCTTGCTGGTTTGACTGTATCTAGTTTGATTACGATTTGGCGAGCCTGTCACAACATGCCTGCCATGCGCACAGGCACTAAAAAACACACACTTGAATACATCTGACAGGTAGAGGCTCTCACATATCATATAAATCTACCCCGTGTCGCTCTCTCACCTGTGGCCTGAAATTAATGTCATTTATGGAGTGTGTGTGTGTAGACGTGTGGTTGAGTATGTGTTGCTGCCGGTTAGGCTGCAGTGGCAATGCGTGTTGGTGGCTTCATTCACATTTTCTCTTCACCGTTCATTCATCACGACTTGCTCTCCCGCTACGTGCCGTGCTCCCTGTCGTCTCACCCCTCCCTTCCTCCTTGGCTTCCTGTCTCCATCTCTATTTCCATTTTTCATTTTCATTAGATTTGAGATGTGCCATTTTCATGACCGTTTCATTTGTGGTGCTTTGCAATAACAATTGTGTTAGGAATTTCAATAAACTCATAATTGTTGGATGACACCAATATTTACAGAACAAGGTGGGTGATATAATGCAGTTTTACAGCAGTGTATTTATGCATGTATGTATGTATGTGTGTGTGTGTATATATATATATATATATATATATACTGTATATACATACACACACACACATCAAAACTAAAATTAAAACCATAAAAAAACTTTTTTTGTTAATTGAAATAAGTACTTTAAATATATTTTTTTGTTACTTTATAAAAACTATAGAGTAATAGAAAAACTAATAATACACACACACACATCAAAACTAAAATTAAAACCATAAAAAAACTTTTTTTGTTAATTGAAATAAGTACTTTAAATATATATTTTTGTTACTTTATAAAAACTATAGAGTAATAGAAAAACTAATAAAAATGACAAAAACACTTCAAAATTACAAAAACTTTAAATAATATTAAAAAGGAAAATATAAAAATAAAAACAAATTTAAAATATTAATAAATACTATAATAGTATCTCAAAGATACTAAAATAAAAAAATTGCTGAATAACTACATCAGTGAAACTAAAATGACACTGTTTTACAGTGTAAAGACAGTTTATATTATACAGCACATAAAATATAGACAAAATTACTGAATTTAAATACATGCATTTTATACAGTATTTCATTAAAATTCACTGAGAGATATTATCTAGGCTTTACATTTAGGAACTGACAGTAGGTGAAAATGAATCTGAACCATATCTAGAGACCTAAATATTATAGACTTGGAGGAGGGTGCTTTTTTACTGCCTAGCAAATATCTGGAACAGCATACCAGCACCCTAGCAACCACCCAGAACGCCATTGCATTGTGGTGTCAATGTACAGCCATTTATTTCATGCCTGTTTTATCAACAGTACAATCACAGTATGTTGTCCTCATCATTTGCTCCCTTTTGCTTAGTTCTAGCTCTTTCCTTGTGTGAAAGGCAGTACAGAGGTGACGGTTGCTGGGGAGCTTAGAGGAGTTGATTTTGGCTCCGGTGTTGCATGCTTGTTGTTAGCAGTCCAGCCTGAATATGTCTTATGACTCATGTTCATGTTGCAATGAACAGAGCTGAGAAAATATGACAGACTTAATCAGGGAGTAATTTGGCAGGGGTGTGTGTTATGGATGATAGTTGCAAAGACTATTTCTACACTAATTTCTGTATATTTAATCCTATCTGAGATTATTCTTTCTTCAAACACACACATTCATATAGAAGCGGGGGGAAAAAACGCTAAGCGAATCTCACAATAACACGTATGGGTTATATTTCATCTCAAAATCAAAAGGCAAATTATATTTATAAGAAATTATATTTTATTACAGAAAAATCAGCCGAACTAAGATGTTTTACATTGTGACATTAATTTCATGAAAAATAAACACACACACATACATATATATATATAATACATATATTGATATAATACATATCTTGTTTTATAATATCCAATTATAAAATGTTTTTTAATACATGAAATATGTATTAAGATATGCTAAGATAAGATATATATCTTGTTTTATAATATCCAATATAACATCCAATTATAAAATGTTTTCTTAATTTTACCTTTTGATTTTGGGATGAAATATGTCTTAAGATATGTTCTTGATCAACTTTGTAAGATTAACACAAGAACCAACATGATTGAAGATATCAGAAACATGAAAGATAGACTTTACATGCACACAAAGAGCAACAAAAATATTGCGTGTGTGTGACTTGGTAACAGGAAGTATGCCTCAGAGGCCACATGTCCAGTCATGCTGAAGAGTGTGTTTGGTGTATACAGCAGCAGCAGCAGCAGCAGCAGCATAGCAACAGTGCGAGATTGCCTAAGCAAATATTCCCTAATTCTTTGCTCAGCGTTTTAAAAGCTTTTACGTGTGCTGGCAGATGGCAGATGAGATGGAGATTTTCTCAGGGATCTCATCAGCAAATGGGTGTTTTCAAATCTCAGGCCACTCATTACTTAATTCAGCTGAACTCTGAGATCTGTTGGACATGTTTTAGTTTAAATGAAAAAGTAAAGGTCGGTAACCTTATACTGATCTCATTCTCAGTAAGCATAGGATTCAAGCTCCAAGTGTGTTAGCCAGACGAGCTCTATCAGTGACAGTACAAGGGGAGAAGAATGACCACTCGTAGATTAATGAATGGGAGAAATCACAGTGGTCAATACCACTCAGTCCCACCTTTATATTAAAAAGGCAGATCACCTTGTTAACTTGAGTTTTTTAGTATAATGCTCAAGTGCAAACAGGTTTGTTTGTTTTTTAATCGTGGCCAATGGCCATGTTGTTAGAATTCAGTGCTCATTTTAATTTAGAATTTAGTTCAATTGTGGCCTAGATTCCATCGACAGTATACTTGTTCCAGGTTCAGGCCTTCTGGAGTAACCTGAGGTTAAGTTCCTTGCTCAAGGGCACTGGCAATAACTTTACCGAACTCACAGAAAACTTTAACACCACTCTGCTGATGCCTTGCGAGCACTGGTGTTTCCTTCGGGAAATGCAAATTTAGTTTGTAAATATGTGTGTTTGTAGAGTCACTACTGAATAGTGTATGAGAGCAGAGAGGACAACAGAAGGCTTTTAGCACCCGTGTGTAGATGCTGAAGCCTGTAAACTATTTAATCACACTCAGTGCTTCAGAGACTGTCTGGCCAGTGTGCCACATTCATTTGTGTTATCGAGTGTGTGCTGTAGCCTTAATTCATCTCCTGCTAATCACAGTATGTGCAGCACTCCATCATTAAACATGCCATCATCTGACATATACTTGATGTATAAACAAATGCACACTCGTGAACATACACTTGGAAATGTTAAATGTTAGACTTAAAGCAACAAACACAGTTTCACTATGCAGCCTGGAATTATAAAATCACACCGTGTTCGTTTGCTCAGGCCAAAGGAGAACCGGACTTCCTACTGAGCCTGGTTTCTCCTACACTCTTAAAAATAAAGGTGCTTCAAAAGGTTCTTCAAGCAATGCCATAGAAGAACCATTTTTGGTTCCACAAAGAACCATTCAGTCAAAAGTTCTTTAAAGAACCATCTCTTTCTTACCTTTTTGTAATCTGAAGAACCTTTTTTCACCACAAAGAACCTTTTGTGAAACAGAAAGGTTCTTCAGATGTTAAAACTTGATCTGACTTGAACGGAGCTGAATACTTACACTATTGTCTTCTGTAGAGCTGCTTTACAGCTGAATCAAATTTATTTCATAATTGATGAATTTTGCGACATTTACACTGAACTGAATTGAATCAACACTGAATTGACTCGAGCTTAATAACGACACTACTGTCTTCTGTAGAATTGCTTAAAGCTGAATCAAATTCATTATATAACTGATGAATTTTGCAACTTCGACAATTGAATGGGAGAAATCACAGTGGTCAATACCACTCAGTCCCACCTTTATATTAAAAAGGCAGATCACCTTGTTAACTTGAGTTTTTTAGTATAATGCTCAAGTGCAAACAGGTTTGTTTGTTTTTTAATCGTGGCCAATGGCCATGTTGTTAGAATTCAGTGCTCATTTTAATTTAGAATTTAGTTAAATTGTGGCCTAGATTCCATCGACAGTATACTTGTTCCAGGTTCAGGCCTTCTGGAGTAACCTGAGGTTAAGTTCCTTGCTCAAGGGCACTGGCAATAACTTTACCGAACTCACAGAAAACTTTAACACCACTCTGCTGATGCCTTGCGAGCACTGGTGTTTCCTTCGGGAAATGCAAATTTAGTTTGTAAATATGTGTGTTTGTAGAGTCACTACTGAATAGTGTATGAGAGCAGAGAGGACAACAGAAGGCTTTTAGCACCCGTGTGTAGATGCTGAAGCCTGTAAACTATTTAATCACACTCAGTGCTTCAGAGACTGTCTGGCCAGTGTGCCACATTCATTTGTGTTATCGAGTGTGTGCTGTAGCCTTAATTCATCTCCTGCTAATCACAGTATGTGCAGCACTCCATCATTAAACATGCCATCATCTGACATATACTTGATGTATAAACAAATGCACACTCGTGAACATACACTTGGAAATGTTAAATGTTAGACTTAAAGCAACAAACACAGTTTCACTATGCAGCCTGGAATTATAAAATCACACCGTGTTCGTTTGCTCAGGCCAAAGGAGAACCGGACTTCCTACTGAGCCTGGTTTCTCCTACACTCTTAAAAATAAAGGTGCTTCAAAAGGTTCTTCAAGCAATGCCATAGAAGAACCATTTTTGGTTCCACAAAGAACCATTCAGTCAAAAGTTCTTTAAAGAACCATCTCTTTCTTACCTTTTTGTAATCTGAAGAACCTTTTTTCACCACAAAGAACCTTTTGTGAAACAGAAAGGTTCTTCAGATGTTAAAACTTGATCTGACTTGAACGGAGCTGAATACTTACACTATTGTCTTCTGTAGAGCTGCTTTACAGCTGAATCAAATTTATTTCATAATTGATGAATTTTGCGACATTTACACTGAACTGAATTGAATCAACACTGAATTGACTCGAGCTTAATAACGACACTACTGTCTTCTGTAGAATTGCTTAAAGCTGAATCAAATTCATTATATAACTGATGAATTTTGCAACTTCGACAATGAATTGAACCGGCATTGAACTAACTCAAGCTGAATAATGACACTACCGCCTTCTGTAGAGCTACTTACAGCTGAATATTCATTCAACCTTCAGCGAGTCCATTCATTGTTGATTCAATTCAGTTATAACATGTTGATGTTGCAAAATGTCAATTATGAACAAATCGACACTGAATTTAAATGAAATAAATCAACATGAAAGTGGCTTGCTGAATACTAACACTATTGTCTTCTGTACATTCGCTTATAGCTGAATCAATCATTTTGCAGCATCAACATTATTAAACTGAATTGAATCAACACCGTACTGACTCAGCAGAATAATGACACTATTATCTTCTGGAGAGGTGCTTATAGCTGAATTGAATGTGTTTCATAATTGATGAACTTTACACAGTTATTGAACTGAACTAACACTGAACTGACTTATGAAATAATGTCATTATTAATTAGTAATATTGTCTTTTTAGAGCTTCTATACAGCAGAATTTGAATTTGTTTAATATTTTCCTGATTAATATTGTGATACAGCTTTGAAACAATCCGTATTGTATGAAATGTTAAATAAATTAAGGCTTCAATATGAAAATACTGAGGTCCAGTGAAAATACTAATTTTGCATTTTTCAATTAATAAGTTTGCATTATTCAATGTTTTTTTTACATTACTGTGAATGTTTTAGATAGTTAACCTCATACTCTAAAATTCAATATGTAGTGATTACCATATTCATATTTACATGATATTTAAAACATTACCATGGTCCAAAAGCATGGTAATATAAAGTTTGGCTAAGAGGCAACACTAATATTTCATTTTTTGACTATCAATTGCTTCTGTTCTACTACATGCATTAACCTGTAGCATCTAACTAACACTGTCTATATTTCCCAACTTTGCAATCAAAAATGAAGCCATGAACTCTCTTTTATCTCTCTTTTAAAGGGGTGCGTTTTCAGAGGTGGTCCTGGCAGAGGAGAGGTCCACGGGAAAGATGTTCGCTGTGAAGTGCATCCCTAAAAAAGCACTGAAGGGGAAGGAGAGCAGCATCGAGAATGAGATTGCCGTTCTACGCAAGTGAGTTCCATTTCCCGCACCTCACTCCCGTATCACACCTGTACCCATGGCAACAGCATCACCTGTCTCTTCCACACTCATTCCCTCAGTTTGCCAGTTGATAGGAGCTTGTTTGCCTGAGGTTTGACCTCCAGTTACCGTGGTAACTCCGGTGCCCTTGTCCAATTACAGCAGGGAAGCTCCCGCAGATGTTCTCTCTTCGTGATGCCGCATGCGTGCGAACTGTGTCCATGAATGTGGACAGAGGCTTTGACTGTGTTTAGAATGAAAAATAAGTGCATGCTTACTGCATACTGAATGCACAGTATATAGCTTAGCTATTAGTTTTAAAAGATAGTATATGCAGCAATAAACATGAGTATAGTACATACAATCTTTGCTATAAATCCAATTTTGTGTAAAAAATTCTGTAATTTCAAGTAATTTAGTCCAATCTCACACTGCCTTTCAAAGATTTTTTTTGTTATTTTATTCAGTAAGGATACATTAAATTGATCTATATTTTGATATCATATTTGGAATAAATCCAATTTTATGTAAAAAAAGAAAAAAATCTGCAATTTCAGCCAGTTTTCGTCCAATCACACACTACCATTTAACAGTTTGGGGTGTAACCAACGTAACTAAGTGTAAACAACGCTGATTACGCAGATTGCATTCATGTGTGCGCTTTCTCCCCCGAAAGTAAACAACGCTAATTACGTCAATTACGCTCTTGGGTACTCTCCAAAATGGCGGAAGACGTAACTCGGTGGAGAAGAATTGTTAAATAAATTGTTATTTTTGTTTTCTTTGCGCTCAAAAAGTATTCTCGTAGCTTCGCAAAACTGAAGTTGAGCCACTGATGTCACATGGACTGCTTTACCGATGTCCTTACTATGTTTCTGGACCTAGGAACATTACAGTTGCGTTGCTGTCTATGCAGGGTCTGAGAGCTCTCACATTTCAACAAAAATATCTCAATTTGTACTCTGAAGATGAACGAAAGTCTTACAGGTTTGGAACGACATGAGGATGAGTAATTAATGACAGAATTTTCATTTTGGGGTGAACTAACCCTTTAATGTGCCCACTCTAGCTTAAAGAAAGCAGAGCAAACCAAACTCTCACATAAAAGCAACAAGCTTAACATGTTTCTCAGGTATTTTCCCACCGTCGGTGCAAATGTAAGCAGGTGTGTTCGGTGTAGGGCTGGGTATCGAGTTCGATACTTTTTAGGCACTGACTGAAATGCCTCGATACCATCAAGTATTGAAAATGTTTCATCGTTCGGTACCAAATTTTGATACCTAAGGGGTTAATCTCATCAGCGTCAGTGAGCCAATAAGCCTGCAGCACTAGCCCGGTGTGTTCGATTAGTGGCGCGGCGCAGATCGACATCCGCGAGAGCGATTCGAAAGCGCACGGAGCAGTCTGCTCTCTTTAGCTCTCGTGGTACTGTAATACACCGATCGGTCTGCACAGTCAGTCCGCGTCAAGTCGAACACACCTACTAGTTAACACTGGTTACACTCAGAGATGTGGCGCACACGTGAGGCTGTAGTGTGAATGTGTGCGTTTCTCCAGCCTATCTAACGAAACATCGCGCGGAGCAGAGGATGGTTTGAAAAAGTTTTTAATCTGTGCCAACTCATGTCATGCATAGTCAGTGGATTCACATATTGATCAATAATATAAAATATACAAGTGTGTGATTATAATTAATAAACTGACGTGAGAAGTAGCAAAAATATTTTGGGTGAGCCGTTCTGGGTCTCGGAGACCCCAGCTAGAACATGATAAAATGCAATAGAGGTGTGACGTGCATTCAGTTTCTGTCTGGTGTTGAGGTTATTCTAAACTATTCTACTGAATCCCAAATAAGTGTACACACACACACACACACACACACACAACCAAGTCAATGTAAAGTCAAACACACGAGTCATGCGAAGTGCCGATTTTTTTCAAACCAGCTGTCCCGTACTGCATGACGTTCGAAGCTTCAAACGTCATCAATCACGTGGTATTGTCATTTCGATACAAGCATCGGCACAGTGTGTGATACAATAGTGCTTTGAAAACTGCATCGGAGCCTCGGTATCAATCGTCCCATCTCTACCTTTGAGTCAGAGCAGCGATCATGGAAGATGGAACACAAGCAGGTTTGACCTCCAGTTACCGTGGTAACTCCGGTGCCCTTGTCCAATTACAGCAGGGAAGCTCCCGCAGATGTTCTCTCTTCGTGATGCCGCATGCGTGCGAACTGTGTCCATGAATGTGGACAGAGGCTTTGACTGTGTTTAGAATGAAAAATAAGTGCATGCTTACTGCATACTGAATGCACAGTATATAGCTTAGCTATTAGTTTTAAAAGATAGTATATGCAGCAATAAACATGAGTATAGTACATACAATCTTTGCTATAAATCCAATTTTGTGTAAAAAATTCTGTAATTTCAAGTAATTTAGTCCAATCTCACACTGCCTTTCAAAGATTTTTTTTGTTATTTTATTCAGTAAGGATACATTAAATTGATCTATATTTTGATATCATATTTGGAATAAATCCAATTTTATGTAAAAACTCTCACATAAAAGCAACAAGCTTAACATGTTTCTCAGGTATTTTCCCACCAATTTGTACTCTGAAGATGAACGAAAGTCTTACAGGTTTGGAACGACATGAGGATGAGTAATTAATGACAGAATTTTCATTTTGGGGTGAACTAACCCTTTAATGTGCCCACTCTAGCTTAAAGAAAGCAGAGCAAACCAAACTCTCACATAAAAGCAACAAGCTTAACATGTTTCTCAGGTATTTTCCCACCGTCGGTGCAAATGTAAGCAGGTGTGTTCGGTGTAGGGCTGGGTATCGAGTTCGATACTTTTTAGGCACTGACTGAAATGCCTCGATACCATCAAGTATTGAAAATGTTTCATCGTTCGGTACCAAATTTTGATACCTAAGGGGTTAATCTCATCAGCGTCAGTGAGCCAATAAGCCTGCAGCACTAGCCCGGTGTGTTCGATTAGTGGCGCGGCGCAGATCGACATCCGCGAGAGCGATTCGAAAGCGCACGGAGCAGTCTGCTCTCTTTAGCTCTCGTGGTACTGTAATACACCGATCGGTCTGCACAGTCAGTCCGCGTCAAGTCGAACACACCTACTAGTTAACACTGGTTACACTCAGAGATGTGGCGCACACGTGAGGCTGTAGTGTGAATGTGTGCGTTTCTCCAGCCTATCTAACGAAACATCGCGCGGAGCAGAGGATGGTTTGAAAAAGTTTTTAATCTGTGCCAACTCATGTCATGCATAGTCAGTGGATTCACATATTGATCAATAATATAAAATATACAAGTGTGTGATTATAATTAATAAACTGACGTGAGAAGTAGCAAAAATATTTTGGGTGAGCCGTTCTGGGTCTCGGAGACCCCAGCTAGAACATGATAAAATGCAATAGAGGTGTGACGTGCATTCAGTTTCTGTCTGGTGTTGAGGTTATTCTAAACTATTCTACTGAATCCCAAATAAGTGTACACACACACACACACACACACACACAACCAAGTCAATGTAAAGTCAAACACACGAGTCATGCGAAGTGCCGATTTTTTTCAAACCAGCTGTCCCGTACTGCATGACGTTCGAAGCTTCAAACGTCATCAATCACGTGGTATTGTCATTTCGATACAAGCATCGGCACAGTGTGTGATACAATAGTGCTTTGAAAACTGCATCGGAGCCTCGGTATCAATCGTCCCATCTCTACCTTTGAGTCAGAGCAGCGATCATGGAAGATGGAACACAAGCAGACAGCGCTGGAAACTGCTAATGCTCATCAGTAAATCAGTGGAAAATAAATAGAAATCATGATTCTGTCTGAGCTATGCGTTTTATAACGAACACTCAGGAGATAAGTCTTTGAGTTCGTATAAACATCAACAAGCTGAAAAATAAAACCAAAGTTTTTCTTTTTAGATAATGTAATCTTGTTAAAATTGATATCGGAAAAAAGTATCGTTCAGGAACCGGTATCGGTATTGATATCGAAAATTTTTGAACGATACCCAGCCCTAGTTCAGTGTGTGTGACATATGGTGTGTGATGGGTGTTTCCTCTGAGATTCATCAAAAAGGCTGCCTCTGATTCTGACATGGACTTCTGTTGTCACGGCGATCGTACCCTGGAGATTGGATGCACAGTTTTATCCTTCTGGTCTCAGTCTCCCTCATCTCATATCATAGCAACCAAATGATTGACAGCTTGTCTGCCATCTCCTGGGTGATGCCATAGGCCTGTAATTAGATAGAGCGAGCGCACGCACAAGCCAAAGAACAAGAGTGTGTTCATTCCTTCATTGTCTGTTTGTCTTGCCTGCATATGTATTTCAGAACGAGTGAAAGATATTTCCTTCGCATCTACAAATGAGACAATGAGATGCCCTCATAGGTTAGAGTTTAATCTTCACAATACCTGCAGAGAATCGCTAACGTACACTCCCGGCATGCCTCAGAGTCATGCTTAATACTTAAGTCAATTCAATTTATCCAGACATGGGACTCTCTAACCCAGAGGGAAAATGTTATTGCTCAAAGGCTGCTCTTTCATAGCTCACGAGACATAATTGAGTTGAGCATGATGTGAAGTTTCCAATCAGTGGAAAATAAATAGAAATCATGATTCTGTCTGAGCTATGCGTTTTATAACGAACACTCAGGAGATAAGTCTTTGAGTTCGTATAAACATCAACAAGCTGAAAAATAAAACCAAAGTTTTTCTTTTTAGATAATGTAATCTTGTTAAAATTGATATCGGAAAAAAGTATCGTTCAGGAACCGGTATCGGTATTGATATCGAAAATTTTTGAACGATACCCAGCCCTAGTTCAGTGTGTGTGACATATGGTGTGTGATGGGTGTTTCCTCTGAGATTCATCAAAAAGGCTGCCTCTGATTCTGACATGGACTTCTGTTGTCACGGCGATCGTACCCTGGAGATTGGATGCACAGTTTTATCCTTCTGGTCTCAGTCTCCCTCATCTCATATCATAGCAACCAAATGATTGACAGCTTGTCTGCCATCTCCTGGGTGATGCCATAGGCCTGTAATTAGATAGAGCGAGCGCACGCACAAGCCAAAGAACAAGAGTGTGTTCATTCCTTCATTGTCTGTTTGTCTTGCCTGCATATGTATTTCAGAACGAGTGAAAGATATTTCCTTCGCATCTACAAATGAGACAATGAGATGCCCTCATAGGTTAGAGTTTAATCTTCACAATACCTGCAGAGAATCGCTAACGTACACTCCCGGCATGCCTCAGAGTCATGCTTAATACTTAAGTCAATTCAATTTATCCAGACATGGGACTCTCTAACCCAGAGGGAAAATGTTATTGCTCAAAGGCTGCTCTTTCATAGCTCACGAGACATAATTGAGTTGAGCATGATGTGAAGTTTCCAGTCATAAATGTTTCAGTCCACACTGAAATTGTAAATGCTGCATAAAGCAATAGTCACAGTCGATCAAGCAATAGTAGGATTATGGACCAATGAGATTTCATGGTGGGAGTGGCTACCCAGCACAGCATCACTTGCCAAAAACTAAGATTTACATGGAAGAGATCGCTTTTGTTACTTGTTTTGTTTAAATATCAGCTTTTGTCTTAGATGTTTCTCCTAAAATTTCTTAGGAGACGCAAGAACAGAAACAAAAGAGATATCATTTTCATACAATTTGACATAATAAAAGTGCGTACCACTTTTATTAAGATAATTTAATAATATACTTTAGAATATATTTAAGTGCAAACTCAATGTAATGTTTTCAGACACTTAATTGCAATTAAAAGAAAATGTAATGCAGTTTAAATATACATTCATTGCAATTAGCTGAACTTTAGAGTGCGTTTTGACCCACTTGAGTAGCACTTAAGTGCATCTTTATATGTTAATTCATAATTATATTGTCTTTGAAATATGTTTATACTGTACAGCTGAATTTAATGATAAGGATTTATTTAAAATACACTTTAATGTTGTTTGTATTGATTGTCTTTGTGATGCATTTAAATATGTAATGAAGTTGCAATTTAGTACATTTAAAATATATTAACTTTAAAAGTAATATCGAATAACACTACAGTTAAAATCATAGTCAAGTATTTTTTTTGTTAGTCAACACCTCATTTTTAAAACATACTGATTTAAAATGTACTTAAAACTTTGAATGTGACATTTTTACAAAGTGTACTTTTTAAAAGCGTGTTTAGAAACAAGAAGCAAGTACAGTTTAAAAAATATACTTGAATGTTTGGAACAGTACAAGTTCTTTGAGGTTTTGTTTTTTGAGGTCTCAAGAGACTTTGTTATCTTGGTAAATCTGAGGACAGAAGATATTGTCCTGGGTATTGTTCCTTTAAAAAATAAATCAGAAGAAGCAGCTCTCCAGTTAATCTCATTTCTGTCTTGGAGAAGCAATTGAGACATTAGTTTGCCCAAAATGACAGGCTTGGAACAAGTGGAGGGTGAGTAAATGATGACAGAATGTAAATTTTTGGGTGAACTATCCCTTTTAAAAAATATCTAATTTGTGTATTTACTTTAATGAGAATGAGTCTCACTCCACATCAGATAATGTAAACGCTTCTGAAGTGAATTGGCTATCACTTAAAAGCACCTGGCACAAAAGAAAGCGAGACTCAGCTTTCAGTGGTAAATAGCTAGTGATTCTACCTTTTGTATTGTTAAATGATTTCTTTTTATTGACACTCAGTAGTGTTTTTTAGTGAAATAATGGAATAGAGAGCGTTTTTGGTTCCTCTTTCTGCTTTCACCCCTATTCCTTAGTGCTTTTTCCTCTTGAATCAAAAGAGAAGATGGTTTCAGAGGCACCGAATGAGTCGTGCTACAGCTTCTGCCCACTCACTGCTGAAGGAGAGAGAGAGAAACAGAGGGAAGAAGAAAGGAATGCATGAAAGAGGGATATTAAGCCAGTGAATGGCTTTGTAATCCTCCAGCAGACGAGTTTTCCAGAATCAGTTTTGAAAAATCAATATGTCAGAGGGTGAATCGACCTACAGGTTTTGTTTAAGAAAAGGCAGAGCATGTCTTTGTTTATTCATGTGTTTCCAAAGCTAATGTTTTAATCTGCTGCATCAGAGGTGACTCCCAGTTCATTGAATCGTGAATCGATATGAAACCACTCGACGAAACCACTAAATAAATCACTTGCTCTCAGATTTATCCATACCTCAGTAGCTCTTAAATATTAAACTACAATACAAGGAGCATTACTGACAAAAACAAACGCCTGCTGGCTGCTTGGAGGCGTTTTACTTGTCTTTTATTCTGTGTTTCACCGAACCAAAACCTTTTTCTGTTTTATCTGGGCTCAGATAGCGGTGAGCACCAATGAACGGGCTGTTTCTGAGATGATTGCCCCTTACCTGTGAGGATCAACCTTTTGTGAACATAATATGGATGAACAAAGAGAGTTAATTATAGGAAACTGAGGTGGGGGGGGGGAAACAAATGTGTTATCTGCACTCATCGATGTCCATTATGAGCGTGTGTGAGCGCGTGAGTCTTGTTATTGTCCACTCACTTGCGTCATTGCCCAGCCTGTTATCATGTGCCAGTTGGACTCGCTGATCAGAATTCACTAAAAATGCAACACTAATGTGTATACACACAGCCGCCGTGACTGTGTTACCATGACAAGAGGAGGGAGAGATGTTAACTGCAGGGATGGAGAGGGGGAAGGAGTGGAGAAGAAAAACAAAACAAAAAATTGCCAGTTGATATGACAGAGATAAAAAGGCCACTTTTTTAAAGCAGACACCCTAACAGCATCCAATAGATGACAACAATTAGACTAGCTGTGCATCTAAATGCTTTAGCATCTTCAAAAGCCATTTATTCATTTGTTCTGGCAATATCTTGTATATGCATACAAATGTAAATTAAATTAAACTGTTATTTACCTTAAACTGAAATGCGTGTACAAATATGTATATATGTGTGTATTGACTCTTAATTTCAATTATAAAAGCATACATGCTATTGTATGCAACTTCAAAGCATAAAACATGGCAGTGTTTATTGTACATTTTATGGGCTTATGGAAATGTGCGCCACTGAAGTATTCATATGCTTATGAGAAGATCCAGAATATTCCACTCTCTTAAATTAACTTTCTAAATAAACCCAGAGGCAAAGTGTGCCAGATTGCAGCAAATACATGCACAAAAATAAACCCTAAACGCATTTATTTAAAATTGCAATTTGGAAGATTGAATAATTCAATACAAAATTGTCTCCCTTACAACTAATATATATATATATATATATATATATATATATATGTTATATGGATTTTTTTTGCGATTTATCAAATTTTTTTTAACTGTTTTACACAAAATTGTCTCCCTTACAGCTGAGCCTATATATGTATACACACTGTGTATATACTGTATATATATAGGAATATATATATTTAGCAATTTATCAATGATTTTTAACTGTTTTACACCATTTGAATATACATAAATATACATAATTTTGGTCTTGTTTCCATTCAGATGGAAAGATAAACATATTGACATATGTCTCTGATATGAATACATATCTGGTATTAATGATGTTGCCAAATTGTACATTTAAGTGAGCTTTATGCATTTTGTTTTGCAGAATTAAGCATGAGAACATAGTGGCGCTGGAGGACATCTATGAAAGCTCCAATCACCTCTACCTTATAATGCAGCTGTGAGTATGTTACATGCTTACACAATTACTCACAATGCATTGTGCTCATGTCTTTCTATTCATTCTGTACACATTTTAACAAACAAATACCCAGTTATTTGCTTATGCACACCTTTCAAAAGTTTGGGGTTGGTAAGATTTGTAAGCAGTTGTGCTGCTTAATATTTTTGTGGAAACCATGTTACAGTTTTTTCAGGATTCTTTAATGAATACAAATCTCAAAAGAACAGCCTTTATTTGAAATAGAAATCTTGGTTACACTTTATCTTAAGGTGTCCTTGTTCCAGTGTAATTATATTACACATGTACTTACTACATGGTTAGGGTTTGGATTACGGTTTGGTTTAGGGTTACTTGCATGTAATTATGTGTAAATAATTGTTATTATAATAGTAAGTTACATGTAACATATGTAACAAGAACACCTTAAAATAAAAAGTGTTACCGAAATATTTTGAAACATTATAAATGTCTTTAGTATCACATTTGATGGTGTCTGTGATCCATGTTTTTCAGTCATGTCAGAATTGAGTGAACTATGACTTTATTATATTACCACCCACATCGTCATCACCTTATCAGTATTCAGCAACCCAGCGGGGGCATCGCTAACTCATTTCACATGCGAAGAGGTTAGTCTGTCGTAAGAGAGGTAATTTACATATCGAAGTCTTAAAAGTACAGTAACAAAAAAGGCCTGTTTGATTCAAAGGCTCAGAGAGAGGGCGGAAAGTGATCACGTAAAACTAAATTACCACAAGAAACCTGGACAGACATGAAATGAAAAAAAAAGAAATGAAAGTACAAGAATATAAGCATAAGACAAATTCAAAACAGCTCTGATGCTCATTTTATGCAATCCTCAAGACATTTCTGCACTTAAAAACACTGTATTTTGTGTTTTTACTCTTTGATTAAACAGCAGTTGACAGTCTGACCTCTTGCTCAAGTATTAAAGTGACTTCTGTACGGTCTTTCACTTCAGCTCGGTTTCGATGAGCTTAATGTTCTGACACATGAATGCGCAAAAATGTATCTGTAAAGTGATAAGAAAAAAGGATGGTAGGCCGCGACCCAGATCACGGTGAACTGGAAGATGAAGAATGCAGATCTGGACAGAGCGGAAGAGAGAGGGTGGCAGTCTGGTGGGTTGGCTGAGCACTGCTGTATGCTGACATAGAAGCGTTGCATAACATCGGTGATGGGTAGCAGAATGTGCATGTCTGTCCAACACTGCAATCACACACACACCTAATGTAAGGGGAGCATGTAGTGTGTGTATCATATGCATTTAAAGAAAAAAAAGCACCATCTCTTGCTATTAAACAAATATGGCCTGAAAGACGATTTACTGCATCAGAGCAGTGTGTTTTCAGAGCATGTTAAAGTTGGTTATTAGTGATGTATGTTAGGCATTGAAATGGCATTAGCAATTTTCCTTCTATAATGTGACATTTATTATTTTTTTTAATACTTTCATTCAGCAAGGATGCATCAAAAGTGTCAGTAAAGACATGTATAATGTTTCAAACGATTATCATTTCAAATAAATGCTGTTCTTTTGAGATTTATAATAATCAAAAATCCTGAAAAAAGTATCAGTTTCCACAAAAATAGCACAAAAGCAACAGAAGCAGCACAACTGTTTTCAACATCGACAATAATCAGAAATGTTTCTTGAGCAGCAAATCAGCATATTAGGCTGAATTCTGAAGGGTCATGTGACACTGAAAACTGGAGATGCTGAAAATTCAGCTTTGCATCACAGGAATAAATTCCATTTTAAAATATATACAAATAGAAAACAGTTATTTTAAATTATAATATTTCACAATAATGTGTTTTTTTTGTATTTGTGATCAAATAAATGCAGACATGGTGAATTTTAGGTGTTACATTGTTACATAACTTGACACAGAAATGGTAAAGAAGTGATTTTTTATGCTAAAACCATGTTAACATGCATATTTGTTACATCTTGTGGCTGTACTATGGAAATAGTGAGTATTTTCATGTTTACAGATTTGCCTGATTCACTTCCATTACCTCACTGTAATTCAGATTTTAGCGTTTTTTTTGTTTAGTTTTTTTAAGAAAAAGAGGGATGAACCCCCAATTGTTTTTTGTGGCAATCAACATTATGCCACAAGTGCTGTAGATTGAGCTTAACTTGTATTAAACCTGGAATAATAATTTACATAGAGGTCATTTATGATGTTGCTTCCCTGTGGGTTGTCTATTCGAAAACTCGAATGATTGTCCATATATGTAGATAAGAAAAGTGAGTGCATGGGCTGCTTTATCCATCAGGAATTGACTTGATTGTGTAAAGTGGTTTCTATGACAGGTGGTTGCAGCAGAAGGGTTCAGGAAATTCGGTTCAGGGACGGAGCACGTTATTACATTTTCATGAGAGATTACAAAGACAACAGCATAAACGGGGTCAATTCTGATTTAATTTCAACTTTAAATACTGATGATGTGGAGATGAGAGGAAGCTAGGCAGATTAGAGGAAACAAACATTTATTTTCATCCTCATTTTGCCCCTGGAAGCCGCATTAGAATTTGAATTCCACATTGTTAATTTGATATTTGGCCGGGAGCCTGCCCCTCTTTTCCCTGTTAATAGGTTGTGCCGAGTGCATGTGTGTGTTACGGAAAAAAACATGAAGAACATTTTGGCATATGGTGTTGAGATGAATATTTAAACAGTACCAATCTGCTTTCTGTATGATCTGACAGATGCAGTTTAGAAACTCTTTTCATAATTCACTCTTCATGTAAGTGTGTGCAAGTGTGATTCAATCAGATATGGACTGTTTTCTTCATGCATGTTAGACCCTCAGGCACTACTGCACTGTATGACATGATTTACGGCAGTGGAACGAGAGAAATGAGGACTAGATGAGGACAGAGAGAGGGGCGGACTAGGGGCATCTGCACACTGCAGCAGAGAGCGCTGTGAATCCATTGACTACAATTGAGATGGTGCATCATAAGGACGTAAAGCAGGAGTGTTCAATTAAAGTCCAAAAGGTTTCCTTCACTGCAAAGGTCCATATAACCATACCTTACACTGTCAGGAGCCAATAAGGCTTGGAAATTAAATAAGCAATGTGCATTGGAGGAACATGTATTACAAATTGTCAGGTTGGCAGCAGTAGTACTCTGTAAAAATAAGAAAGAATCCTACATACCCTCTTATAAATAAAGGTTCCAAAATGGATCTTTTTCACAATGATGCCATAGAAGAACAATTTTTGGTTCCCCAAAAACCTTTTAGTGAACAGTTCTTAAAAGAATATTTTTTTTCTTAGTGTGAAGAATGTCTTAATAACCTGAAGAACCTTTTTCCATTATATGGAACCTTTTGTCCAATGGAAAGGTTTCATGGATGTTACAAGTTCTTAAGTCAGTGCCAATAAAGAACTTTTATTTTTAAGAGTGTAGTCAAAATAGTCTCCTCAAAACTGCTGCTTCGTCCAATATACACAAATGTGCATTTGCTACCTTAAAGGGGTCATATGATACGATTTCAAGTTTTCCTTTCTCTTTGGAGTGTTACAAGCTGTTCTTGCATAGATAAGATCCCTAAAGTTGCAAAGACTAATGTCTCAAACCCAAAGAGATATTCTTTATAAAAGTTAAGTTAAAAAAGTTAAAACGCCTCGTTCTAACACGCCCCCACATGTCTACGTCACGATGTGGGAAAATTTGCATAACACCGCCCAAATGTTCATGCAAAGAAAGAAGGCGTAACTTTATTGTTGCTGCCACCGCCGCCGCCATGTTGTGAAGACGCTGTGCGTTTTCGTTGCGAAAGCGAAAATATTTTGTTTGGCCTTCCAAAAGAGGACACGACTAGAAATCAGCGGTTAAGTTGTATTTACAACACTGTTCCAGAACAGTTCAACCCAAATATTCAGATGTGTGCAGCACATTTTATGGAGGGCTGTTTCCTGATCCTGCGAGAGTAGACTACAATTCCGGCTGTTCTGACACACAGTCTGTAAGTTAAGTATGTTTTCATATTTAAAGAATTTGCCACTGATGACTCGAACGCGAGTTTTGAGCAGTGTAGAGTAGCGCTTGTTGTTTGTCATTTGTCCAATCCCAAATGCAGACATGGTTTTATGTTTACGCAGCGCGATGCAACGCAATGCGTAAAAAGACAGTATAAGTCATTATAATCCGTAATTATGTCCCCACTGGATGCAACAAATGCCTCGTTTATAATGGGTTTTAATGTTTTTGTCTCGTCGCTCCGGGACGCGGCATCACAGTATGGTAAGGGGCAGGGTTGCCAGGTTTTCACAAGAAAGCCCGCCCAATCGCTACTCAAAACTAGCCCAATCGCGTTTCGAGGGGGTACAAATCGCATTCCAAGGGGTAAAATACACGTTTTTTGGCGGGGTTCCCCTGCTAAAATTCGCATTCCAGGGGATAAATATCATGTTATTGGAGTTGCTTCAACCCGCGGCAACAGTGTTAAAGTAGCCCAACTTGGCAACACTGGAGAGGGGCATAACATTTCCGTCACACGCTTGAGGTATTCGGCCAATCACAATGCACTGGATAGCTGGCCAATCAGAGCACACCTCGCTTTTCAGACCGATGAGCTTTGCAAAAATCAACGTGTTTCAGAAAGGAGGGGCATAGAGGAGAAACAATAATGTACAGTATGTGGAAAATAATGTATTTTTTGAACCTTAAACCGCATAAACACATTTCATTACACCAAATACACAAAATAATGTTATTTTTAGCAACATCATATGATCCCTTTAAGGAGCTATTTCTAGATCAACTTGATTTTCAACAGAAATTGGTTTTCATGGGCAATTTTACTCATAAATGTTAGCTTTGCTTCAACTGTGTCCTACATATAGATCAAAACAAAGGATAAATTAGGCGTCAAGAAACTCTTAATAGTTATTTAATGCATATTTTGTGTGTGTATATGCATCAATGGACAATGCATAAAATTTTTTGAGGCACTCATCAAAGACTATAAACAAAAGCGATTGTATCTCCATCCAGAAGGGGGCGATATAGTCTTAGTAGTTTGAAAACAACCCCTGCTCAGACCACACCAAGTCCATCCTCAGACTTTCAGTAAGCATTAATGTGCTCTGAAAAGCTGGAACTGCACTAATGCACATGTCTGCACTCTCCGGCTTTGAGCTTAAATTTGCCTAATTGCTAATGCAGGTGTATGAGATCAAGAGGCCAAACGTCATTGAGTTCTTTGCAGAGGCTCTATTGTGTGACCGCTTGGTCTCTGCACTTACAGGGACAAGATAAAGTAATTTTTCCCCCTGTATTCAGATCAGTTCTGCACTGTGGGGGGTTGGTCTGATCAGATTCGACATGCAGCTCCCCCTACAGGGGAGTTCATATCAGTTACAGTCCTGCAATTGTACTGTATACTATGAGACACATTACTGCTAATGTTTTAATATGTAATTAAACATTTAAATTTATATATTATATTAATATAGAATTAGTTTTTTAGTGGTCTCTCTCTCACTTTGTCTATTTCCAGTGTGTCTGGAGGCGAGTTGTTTGACCGGATCGTGGAGAAAGGTTTCTACACTGAGAAAGATGCCAGTACACTTATCAGACAAGTACTTGATGCTGTAAACTACCTCCACAATATGGGCATCGTACACAGAGATCTAAAGGTGAGCGAAACACACCACATTCACAGTTCTGCTCTGGTTTGATATGTTTGATTTCAATATGAGTGCGTTTTCTCTCTTCAGCCAGAGAATCTGCTCTATTTCAACCCTCAAGATGGCTCAAAGATCATGATCAGTGATTTCGGTCTGTCTAAGATGGAGGGGACAGGTGATGTCATGTCCACAGCCTGTGGAACACCGGGATACGTGGGTAAGTGTTTAAATATGAAAGCGAAATTGAGAAGTTTATGATTTTGTCTATTGAAGATGTGATTGTTCATATACTGTATATACAAATGTGTGTATATTTTAGCTGTTGGAAAGTGACTGCATGGGATGCATGTGTTGGTTCATTTGTGTGCGGCCTATATCTGCACTTGAAGCTTATTCTTATCTCAGACTGACAGAACTGCCCCAGAGTCGCCTGCTTTTCCCCTGCGATTAGAGCGACTGCAACACTCTGAGCCATCATGGCTGTATGTGATGCTGCATGTGAAATAAACACACACAGACTGGGTACAGACATCTTTGAACACTCAATTTAGAAAATATTGAATTAGAAAACTAACTTTCATATTATGTGGTCAGGAATTTTGCTAATAAAAAATAGTTTTTGTTAATTGAAATTGAAGCTAAAATAAAATATAAATATTGAAATTGAAAAAAATGAAATGAAATAAAATATTAATATTATATTTAAATATAAATTATATTTAATATTCATATTAAATATACATATTTGATGAGAAACGTAAAAGAAAATTAGAAATGTTGTCTTGGCAACTAACTGAAATAAAATAAGTTTAAGTAAAGTACTAAAATTACTAAAACTACAATTAAAATTAAAATAAAGCTTAATCGAACACAAATAAAAAAAATAATGGCAAAAAATGACAAAAACATTAAACTACTAACTACTACTAACTAACTACAAACTACTTAACAACTAAAACTAAAAATGAAAACTGAAAACAAAAAGTCAAAGCTAATTCAAAATATTATTATAATACTGAAATATACTTAATACTAAAATAACACTAGAGAGTGCCATGGTACAGTGGTAGTATCAGATGGTAATACCATGGTATTTTAATTCATACAACTGAATTATTGCCCTATCCATATACCAAGTATTACCATGGTAAATGTAAAAAAATATCAGTAACACATTACAATAAGATAAGGAATATGTTAACATTAGTTAAAGTATTAAGGATAATTATGTAACAAAAATGTAAGTCATTATCTGGTTGAAATTACTCCTCTTAGATCCATCACACATCATGACTAAACCAGAATTAAGTCACCAGCGTTCATCTTCACATGGGTTTGAGTCTCAGTACTGTTGAGTTTCCTGCATGCCTCTTCATGCATGTGTGTTTAAGGCAGTCTTTATGGGCAAGTTTCCTTGGTAACTGTGTTTAAACGGCGCTGTTGTGGCTATAAAATGATTCTTCAACCAGTTGCATCCTGGACTGGGGTCAGACGCTGCTGTGCGAGATGAATGAGAGCAGCACACAGGCATGCATTCAGTGTGTGTTTGTATGAGTGTGTGTCTGGAATGCCCTCTTTTTGTCTTTAAATGGTAACAATCTCACACCAAGCTCTCTAAATCAAACTTAAGGATCATCCGCTGTCATCGTTTTCTATCCTTTAGCTCCTCATCTTTCTCCCTATTTTTGTTTCACCGTCTCTCTCATGCACACACATCTCTTTAGTAGACACTTCAGATGTGATGATGGGATTATATTGATCATAGCCTCAAAATAGCCCATCTTGGAAAACATCCATTCCTGCAGTCCTTAGACAGGAATGAACTGATTAGTTTCTAAACTGAAGCAGGTTTTGTTTACACATACTCAATTAAACTGTAAGTGAAGCCCATATGATCTAATGTAGTTTGTATGTGTTTGTGTACTTGTAGCCACGATACTTTCTAATTAGTATGGGAGTACCTTAGCTGTTCAAAATAGCATACATTTTATCATTATAAGCTACTTTTTTCCAATGAGTAACAGATAAAGCACTGTTTTTCCTCGTAGTATTGCACTTGTATGGAAGCTTTGAGAAAAATAAATCCTTGCAGTTATGAGTTTATATCTCACAATTCTGACTTTTTCCCCCTCAGAATCAGATGAGATATGAAGTCAGAATTGCGAGATATAAACTCAGAATTATGAGAAAAAAGTCAGACTTGTAAGATCAAGTCATAATTATTTAGTTTTATTCCATGGCAGAAACAAAAATTACTGTAAGATGTATATTTACAATTCTGAAAAGAAAAGTCAGAATTGCGAGAAATGTCAACATTTCTTTTTTATATAATTTTTTTATATGTTGCATTTTTTTTCTCAGAATTGCAAGAAAAAAATGTGAATTGTGAGATAAAAATATGCAATCACCTGCATTTACCAGCAAAATAACAGTAAATATAAAAACAGGGAATATGTAATACATAACACAACCCTAATTGAGATCCTTGTACTTTGTTTCAGAAGTTTTTCTTCTTTTTTCATCTAAAATATATTGCCCTCGTAAATAGCTTCAATGTAGCTCATTTTTCAAAGAGCAGCTTCACTTTAGTTGGAGTACTTTATGAATTATGCATCGCTTGTAGCCTAGCAAACTATAATTTTAAAAAAGTGTCTTCTTTATCACTGCTACCTGTGTGTTTTTAGGAGCTGTTGTTTAAAGGTCACAGAATTTCTATCATTTCTGATGGAAATGTGTTTGTTTCTTTTCAAGAGCTTTTCGAAACGCAGCTTTCATGAGTAACAGACTAGTCCAGCACACACACACAACAGGCAACTCTAGGATAAGTTGAAGCCCTAAACCACAGAACCAAAGCTTTTGTGTCGTGAGTGAAAGCTTGTTTCCTGAAGGGAGGAAGAGAACGTCTAGAGGCAGAAAATGGAGAATAATAGAATAAATTTAGAAGAACTCAGGAGCCTCAACCTCCTGTGAAGTATAACAGGAAGGTGTGTGTGTCTCAAAAAGTTTTTTGTCCTGATGGTGTATTGAGTGCCCTTCATGATTTCTATGGTTGTCTGCTTTCTCAGACACATCCACTCACACATATACTAACAAAAACATGGTTCAAGTCATTCATTTTATATAGTTGCAAGACTGTCTTACAAGACAGAAACTCAATGGCATACAGTAATGATTGGATTTTTCTGTCTCAATCTGATGTTTGTTTCTCTCTTCTCAGCTCCAGAAGTTCTCGCTCAGAAGCCGTACAGTAAAGCTGTGGACTGCTGGTCTATCGGCGTCATTGCCTACATCCTGTGAGTACCCACAATGCCACACTTGTCCTTTCATTTATAAGCTGAGGAATCCTTCAGCTAAGGTTGGAATGAAATCTTCAGATGAAGAAAATGTTTGCACAATGTCACTGGAGCACTGAGTAAATGACCCATCTCATCTCCTGATGAGCTACAGATGTTGTGCCCCACTTTACTCAGACTCCTTATATGGGCTTATTGTTGTGGTGCAGTTTGAGTGAGTCATTAAAACAAAAGAGAGAGTTTGTGCCTTGCAAATATTTGAGATGCTGATTAATGGAAGATTTCTGGATTTCCTCTGGTTTCTCAGCAGATGGGAATGCTTTCTTACCAATAAACACTGCGGTGTTACCATGGTACAGTGATGGTATGAGATGCTAACGTCATGGTACTGATATATAATGAATACCATGTTTTTTTACATACAGGTCACACCGAGAGATTTGTCCCCCCCCCCCCAAAAAAAACAGAAAAAAGTTGCTTTTTTTGAAAATTGTTGATTGTTTGATATGTCAGTATTTATGTATTTGCTCTGAAATCATTTCAACCAAGTAGATTAAAAATGCATAAATGTTTGAACTAAAACAGCAACATGTATATATATATATATATATTTAATTAAATATTTGTATTATAATATAAAGTTTGATATTAAAATAGTTACCTTTTTTGTAGTTTTTCACCAAATGAACAACAATCATTTTAATTTATGTGAAGCAATTAAACAATAGTGATAACCATATTTTCAAGTATTTTTCCCATATATTTTCCCAGATTTTAGTACATACATTTTAATATCTAAAAAAAGTATTACAGTACTAAGTACTAAAACAGTTTACTAAAACATGGTAAAACAAATGTATAAATAATGAATTTATGCAACCTATTTTTTATTTTTTCCCGAAAACATTTTATTAAATAAAAAAATACCACCTTCCATGAACATTTTTGAGTGATGACTCTCTCCCACAATCAGAGTTTTGAACTGATTCATTTGGAACAGACAGTTTGAACTGATTCAGGAAGAAGAATCAAACTTACCCCACTATAACTTAAAGAGTCTTAACACTCTCATACTCACAAGGCTTTAGGAAACCTTCTGGCCAAATAAAAACGTGTTAAATGATTTAAATATTCATGACTTTTCTTAAATTTAATATTGACAGCAAAATGATTGTAATCATGACTATTCAATAGCCTATTAATGGAGTATTCCTTCCACCAAAATTACATTCTCCCCAAACAAATCATTGCGATACCACTGTGGTATCTTCATTTCACCCTCTTTTTCTCCCTCTGTACATTTTCTTCCATTTCTCAGTGTGAGAATGTTCATAAGGATACTGCGTGTGTGTCATAAAAGCTGTACATTTCAAATGAGCTCTGGCCATCTGTGTGTTTATTAGCATTTCACTGTGAGTCTGAGCACAGACAAACCAACATAAAAACAAGTGCCGCATCACCTTCTCATATCTTAATCTGCGGAAGTTCTCCATGTACATCGGAGTCAATTGTCTTTTGTTTTGGTGTTTCGATCTGCTCCGTCTGCTCTGGGGCGACTCCTGCGCCAACACAAACACTCACACTGTCTGTCAACAAACTGGTGAAGCTGTCCTTCCCATCACTCCCACTCACAGCTGTCCTGATCCGAAGTATAACATGTTTATGGTTGAGTTTGTTTACAGTTTTTACTCTTGCTCAGGTTAACGCTTACTTTCTTAATTATGAAATTCATAATTTTTAACTCCCATAATGATATATAGGTCACTCTGTTCAGCCAAAAATTTTAATTTACTCACCCTTAGGTCATACAACATAATAATCCACATGACTCCAGTCCATCAGATACAGACGTACAAAACGTACAAAAACGTCTAAACACGTATGTTGGTGGATTTTGATTCAACAGGGGATGAACTTTTTATGTGGATTACTGGAGTTATGTGGATTACTTGTAGATTATTGTGATGTTTTTATCGGCTGTTTTCAGCAAATTTTCATTTTTGGGTGAACTATCCCTTTAAACAAGAAAGAAATAAAAGGCAGGACTTGATTTGATCCATTACGACACCAAATGAATTCCTTGTGTGTGTAAACACACTTGGCAAAGCTCTTTCTGATTCGGATTCTGATTAGGAAGTGATTGGATCATGAAAAGTGGTCTCTATATGACAAAGTGTTGGATTGGAGATGTTGATTTTTAAGTGAAGCAATTTATTACATTATGATTCAGTATTATCACTTTTACTGTAATAAATCTTATGAATCGTTCACAGTAAGACCAGGAATGTGTATAAAGTCAATTTAGATTTTATGTTGACTAATGGCTAATTTTGTTCATGATATGAGTGTGTGTCAAAGTTGTTTTTGTCAACTAATACCCAAAACTGTTGAAACCTGTTTTCATTAATTTCAGTAAAGCTGAAATAAACTAAAAACTTAAAAGATCTTAAATATAAAATTAAGTTTAATTAGTTGTCAACTTAATTTTAAGGTGAAGTTCTAAAATGACTCAAACAAATAATTAAAGCTAAATATTTGTAAAAGATGAATACAAGTTGACAAAATCACATAATAAAAATGCTAACACTGGAAACTGAAAATATAAAAATAAAAGCAAATTCAGAATATTAAGAAGCATAAAAGTACATAAATAATACTAAAATTAAAAAACTCTGGTGTGTTTACTGATAAGGGCCTCTGCCCACCTCTTTCTCTGAGCCAGCTGTCTGCTAGAGCTTGGAGTCAGACCTCATGGATGGCTGGCCTCCTCTCAGGTGTGATTATTGCAGTGACAACTGGCCGAAACCGTAGCTAATTCTCTTAGCGTCTGATTAGCTAACCCAACGAGAAAAGAGAAAAACACAAAGCTAATGGGGTCGAAATCAGGCAGAAAATTACCATCCTTTTCTCCCCCACTGCCTCCGTTCCCCATGAGGAAAGGTATTTTAATGGCTTTGATGATAGGAGGAGAAAAACATTCCAATAGATGTGTTGAGGAAATTTGATTTACATTGATCAGGTTTAATCCGCTGTCTTTCTTTTCCATGGGGTTTATTTACCCTTATTTACTAAGCATAACGTTTACTGTTGAATCAAGGTTTGAACTGATGTGTTTTTAGAGGATTATGGTGCTAATCTAAAGGGATTGTTCACTTGAAAATCTAGCATGATTTATTCAGGACTAATCTCCGATATGACAAAATAAGTATATAAAAGTCATTCTTATGATTATTGGGTTATATTACAAGTGTTTTGAAGCTATATGATAGCTTTGTCATATTGTACAAGTCATATGGAGAAGTTTAATAAACCTTTAATTTTTGACATTTGGGAGCTTGACAAACTACAAACTAGTACATTCTTCAGAAAGAGGAAAAAAGCCATTGGAGTGAGTAAATAATGACAAAATAGCCATTTTTCAGGTGAACTGTCCCTTTAAATGCAAGTAGCATATAAGAACTACTGATAAGTAGGGTTACATATATAAGGTTGTGGGTTCAATTTCACCCATATACTGTACTGTGAATGTGCTGAAAGTATGGAAATGATGCAATAAATGTATGTTTTCTTACAGACTGTGTGGTTACCCTCCCTTTTATGATGAGAATGACTCCAAACTCTTTGAGCAGATCCTGAAAGCGGACTATGAGTTCGATGCGCCGTACTGGGATGATATATCCGATTCAGGTATATTCACTCTGTGAAGTGTAGAAAAGAACCACACTGTGCTAATGGTGTGGTTTATAGGTGTTTAATCTGTAACACACTCACTTACTCATCTATCAGTAACTTCACATGCTGCCAGTAAGAGTGGAAAATGTTTTACAGGAAAGTCTGAGCGCCGTCTCTGGCATTCAGTAAACACCACCGGCATTAGCTCGATGAAATTCTTCCAAACTTCAAATCAAGGAACTATGAATGAATCCAAATTTTGTTGTCAGTCTTTCCACTGATAAACCCAAACTCTCAGTTTAATCTCACCAACAGGATGAATGTGGAATAGTGGAGGTTCACCGTGTACAACGCAGATATGATGCCTTGAAATGTCAATGTAGTTTAATGGTTCTAAGCTGCTGAACTGGTATGTTTTGCATTTTTTAATGTTTAACTTTTATTTTTTTTATATTTAATGTACAGCAAAAGACTTCATCAGTTGTTTGATGGAAAAGGACCCCTCAAAGCGATACACATGTGAGCAGGCCCTTCGACATCCCTGGTAAGTCAATACTGTCCTGATGAGATTCTGTGCCAACAATAAATTATTATCATTATTATTATTATTATTATTTAGAGTGAAACTATCATTTAAGCAAAAAATTATTTTCAATTAAATTAATATTAATGAATAATTATAGAGTTAAAGCAATCATTTAAATTAAATGAATTTAATAATTGAATTGTAATAAATCATTTTAAATTATAAAATAAATTTTATTATTATTATTAAATATTAAATAATAATACTTCAGTTGAATTTCCTTTATAATACAGAAATAATGTTAAAATAAATAATAATGTTACAGTTATAATAAAAGCAATAATTTTAAATGAAATAACCATTTTTATTATTGTTGATAGCAATAATAAATAATAATAAACAGTTCTTCTTACAAATAATATAGTACATTAGCTTAGCTGTAGGTGATATTGTCTAAATTATGAATTTAATAAAGATCCTTTTGTAACAGCAACAAGTAGATCTCCGCAGGTCATTGTTCTTTATGATTTACTTTTGTTTTGCTGGACGGTCATTCAGGTCCTCAAAGACACTTAAGCTGTACCAGAACACTTAAACTGTGACCTCATAAACAGCATTTAGAGACAGGGCTTTATTTGTCGTTATTAGTGCAGCATTTGATTCACATTAGATTGAGACGCTGTCTGCATCAGCCGGGGATTGCGTGTACGTTCTGAGTATCAGGCTGAATTCGCTCTCTCTATTATCATGCACCAAGACCTCTCTCAAGGGCAGGAGGAAAGCTACTGAATAAACGCTAGCCAATTAAGAGAATGCGCCTAATCTCACATTATGTATTCCAAAGCGCTAATCGGCAATTAGCACATCCTCTACAGGCACCTTTAACAAGCCCTTACCAAACACTGGAGTCTGAAAAACTGGAGATCGAAAACCATAGGGAATTTACACACTTTGGAGTAAATCAAAGTGCTTCTTGAGAGGAGAGGAGCGATGAGAGAAGAGGACATCACTGTAAGTGGAGCAGGGTGCAAAGTTTTGACTTTGTCGTTGTGCTTTTCAGGATCGCGGGAGACACCGCACTCTGCAAGAACATCCATGAGTCCGTCAGTCGACAAATGCGCAAAAACTTTGCGAAAAGCAAATGGAGAGTGAGTAGAAGTGACATTGTGAATAAGGCCAGCAACCTCATGCAAATAGAGTGAACACATTTTGAAGCACAAAATCTAGCTTGTGCAGCTAGAAGTATTTGCTTAGAGTACTGAATGTTTTGGGCCTAAGAGTCAGAATTGTCTGTTTCGTTTTTTTTTTGACCATGACTTCTCGTCTCTCCACATAACAGCAAGCCTTCAACGCCACGGCCGTGGTTCGCCACATGAGGAGATTGCAGTTGGGCAGTAGCATGGGGAGCAGCATGGACCAATCGAGCAACGCCAACCAGAACCGCATACTGAACGCCAACCAGACTCCAACCCTACCACCCAACACAACACCAAACTCCACTTCAGCCCTAACTCAAAACCACAAACCTGCTCCCAATGCAAACTGTAATGCACAGATGTATATTCACAAACCTGTCTCTCGCTCAGTGTCGTACGTTCTGAGAAAATCACGTTTCTAATGTACAAACTTCAGTCTTTGCACTTCACACGCGCAACATGGTGAATATTTAACGATGATCGGTTGTGATGCACCTTTTCCAGAAGAATCGTTTCCTGATGTTTTCCTCTTTTTATTATTTTTTTACCAACTCAGGCGTCACTTTTGCCTCTTACGATGAAAAAGCTGTGACTGACAAGTGTCTGTGCTACCCAGTGACTGTGCAGTTTTAAACTTGTCCCTTGAATGTCGACTTCTTCGCAAATTAAGAAAGAAAAAAAACCTACCGCATCGAATTATTTTTTTTAAGAATTGCGAGCATGTTAAATGCGCTTTCCGATTCAACCGATTGTTTGCGTGTATTTTCAAAAGTCCTCACCGTGTAACTATATGTATTAAGAAATGTCTATATCTATATGAATATATATTTAAAAAATGCAACTCTGATAATGCAGGCCTTGTGATCTCTGCATCTCTCACACAACCTGTCCTAAATAAAAGTTGCCCAGTGAAATGTGAATTATATACTCATATGCATGTGACAATGATGATCATATTTTGGGAGTGGCATACGAATACTAACTTTACTGTGATGTGGTCTTCTGTTGATATGGGGCTTGTATATCCAATGCCTTTGACAATCATCAGCACATATCAGAGTTTCTATTCCATGCTGAAAAGCAATGGGGAATGAATAATTGTTTTTTTCCCTTTCTTTTTCTTTCCTTTTTCCTTAAATAAATCCTGAATGATAATGATTTGTCTTTTATGGCTTGATAAGGATCCCAGTATCTTTCTGACCCATATTTAGCTTTTGAACACTATGTTTTCTGTCAGTCGTTTGGTTTGGATCCAGCGTAAATGGTCTTTCATTAGCGATCAGTCGGGCTGAACGTTGCCGGTCTCCCACCAGCTCAGAGTGCTTTCTAGTGACTCAAAACAGACTGGCAAGAGAGCATGTGAATATCATCCAGCCATGCGAGACCGCTTACGACCCCAGGCAGCTGCACTGTAAAAAATGACCGTGAATTTAACAGTAAAAGACT
>NW_015505212.1:2404483-2417262 GCF_001515645.1 Sinocyclocheilus grahami
TGTTTCTTCTTAGTTTTTTCTTATCAGTTTTGTATATTAGGGTTGTGTGTTACACCTAATGTTGTTAAATGAATGTTTATTGCATTATTTCAGTTTCATGTGTGTTACCATGATGGTGTTTGGTGTTTGTGTGAATGACACTGTGCACCTTCTATATATGTTATTATTTAAAAGCTGCTTGTGATGGGCTTTAGTTCATCATGTGACTTTCTCATCACCGCATGCATTTGGTGGTTATCAGCGTATTACAAAGATACAAAACAGATTTCAGTACTTCTATAGGTTGGTATATTAACATTATATCAGTTAATGAAATTACGGTATTTAACTGTAAATTGAAGTTATAACCGTAAAACCTAAAACGTTGCTACCGTATTACTTACGGTAAAATTTCGGCAACCACAGCTGCCGTTTTTTTACCATAAATTTTACGGAATTTTTTTTACAGTGTGTGCTTGTGTCTGGCCAACATAGCTGTGTCAAGGAGGCAAAGGTGAAAATGATTGCCAAGCTACTCAATATTCAAAAAGTACAGGTTGTCTGCCAGCTTTGCAGACATTAATAGAAAATTTGATATGTAATAGGCTACACACACACTATATATACAGTGGGGAAAAAAAGTATTTAGTCAGCCACCAATTGTGCAAGTTCTCCCACTTAAAAAGATTCACTGTCTTAAGAATATTGAAAAAAAACAATCACTCATAAACCTCCCAGTTTCCCTTACAAATGATTCAGTTACAACTGTAACAATAACAATAACCAATAGAACACATACTGTACACACACACTCATTAACAGCTCTGAACGATTCACTGACTGAACAAGTTTGATTCAAACTGCAACCTGTGAGTCATTTTGACCAACTATTTAAAAAAAGAACTAGTTCAAAGGAGCCATTTGTTTGAGAATCAGGTCTCGCTCTGTGTTCATTGTTGTAAGCAGGAACCTGGACAGGAACTTCACTAGATATCTGACTAAATGACATGGATGCCTACATTTTTTTTACCGATTATTGGCAATGGCAACTAGATAAGTCTATATAATGAAATATTAGAAATATATATTTTAACATTTAGTTAGATTTTAAAAAATCTGACCCCTTCTATCTATCTCATGAGATTTATGAACAGCATATTGAGTTTTCCCTCATTTTCTTTTTTTTTGCATTTCAGTGTTTCTGCCGGTTCTATGAAGGTAAACTTGAATTTAAGACATCAATATATGTTTTCAAAAATTATTTTGCCTTGTTTTCTAGTATAAATAAACATTCTTGAATCAAGATGCATTTACTTGAAGCAAAATTATGTAATATATTAAGTCTTGTTTTCTGTTTTAAAAAAAAAAATCTAAATTTTGTTAGTTCTGCCAAATGAATAAGAAAAAGAATCTTAATTCAAAGGCAAAACAAGATTATTTTTCTTGCCCAATATTTTTTTCTTCTTGTTTTGATGTTCAACTGTCTTCTCCAAACTTTACAACTGTATCTGAATATGGATTTGTGTAAAGCTAAATTGTTACATTTACATTACATTTATGCATTTAGCAGATGCTGTTACCTTCTCTTTGTCAAAGAGCCAACAATAATCATAAAATACAATGCCATGTTTATTAGACTAGATTAGGAAGCAAGCTAGAGAAAAGGAAATATGCAAAGAAGAAAAATAAGTTTCTCTTTCGTAACTTCTTCTCTTTCATAACTGTTCCTATTTTTCTTTCCACTCACCATCATCAGATCCAGTCATACCCTTTATTCTGTGCTATAGGTTTTTCAGCAGACCTGACCGCTCAGAAACCCACTTTCATTTTACAGGCCAACATCCGAAACATCTTAAAATAGATGCTATAGAGATTTCCCTGGAGGAAAGCACACATCGGTTTCCCCTCATGTTTCCCTGTCATTATCCTCATAAAATAAATGGCTTCTAACTGCATCGCCTCGAGAGCCAATATCAGTGCGTTCAGCAACATGTGACCCACTCTCTATCCAACCTAACAGTGGGAAATTATGAGTCATGCTAATGTTATAGTTTGCTAAGCCACAAAAATGTTCATCTTTTTGTTTGAATCATGCTGAAGGGCATTTCAGTGGATGCTGGGGGTACAAATGAAGACATTTTCCCAGAATAGTGGCACACAAAACAGAGCGTTACGTATTTTAAGTGCACTCACATACACACACCAGTCTATTAAAACATCTCAGAAATCCAGCAGGTCATAAAAATAAAAACTTGAGCCATTAGATGGCATCTCTGGCTCTTTGTTTGACCCACCATGAGCGCACAAACAAACCTACCTAGTCTTTTCATTTCATGCAAAACTGTCCAAATCAATAGCCTGCAGTGCATTTGATCTCAAACAGCTCACATGAAAAGTACAACCAAACTAATCAACCATGTCTGAACATTATAATACTATGTGGTCAAAATCAAATCAACAGCACCTCAAACAATTAGTATGAAACCATCTTGACTCACCAATGACGCTCACTCAAATCACTCAAATCAAGAGATGCTCAACAGTTTTTGTGTAAACTTAGATAGATTTTTTCTCCTGAAATCTGCCAGTCTATGAATGAATTCGTTTTCAATGAAAGCATGACAAGTGTGTTTAAAAGAAATCACTTGGCGGCCATCTTGGCTCATTATTTTCAAGTACTAGCTGCTACCTGCTGAAATGTCCAAAACTGTTGGCCAAGCATGCGTCAAGTCAGAAATAAAAAGCATAAAACATTTCTTTTTGAGCATTTACAGTTACTCAAAAACAGTTATGTTGCACATGCATGATGTCCTCCACTTCTCCTTTGATTTACACACAGCCCATTCTGAGCAAATGAGAAAAGTTACTTTTTGTTGAGTAGAATTTTGCCAAAACAACGATAACAAAAGTTCTAAAAACTTGCTAACAGTTCTGTTAAGTTGAATGTTCTCTAAGCGTTCTAAACATCCTTTTTTAAAACATTTTAAAAACGTTATACGTAAACGTTAAGTGAGTTGAATGATTAAAAACGTATGATTCATGATTTAAAAAAATAAATATCTGCCAATGGGCTCCAACAACAACAAAAAAAAAACAAGACTGACTGATTTAAGACCTTTTAAAGCCTTCATTTGTAGAAGGTCAAATGAAGACTTTTTAAGACCTGCAGAAACCATGTAAACATTATTGGAAACGTTACTTTTGAATATTCTCTGAACATTCTGAAACAAGTTGTAACATTTAAAAAAGAGTTAGTAGAGCATCCAACTGAAATATTTCAATGTCTCCATGAATTATGTAATAATAATGTCTTTTTTTTGTGTGTGCAAACATTTTTAGAACATTATCAAAAACAGATAACTTTGAACAAACATTCTAAACAGTAACTGGAAGAATGTTAGCCGCAGTTCTAAGAATGTTACCGATTTATTATTTTCTTAAAACTGAATTGATGTTGTCAATTTGCAACAGAGTGTGATCTAACGTAGAGACGCTACCGGCCGTTATCAAGCGACCAAAACCTTAACATTATCATTAGATAGTGAATTTCTGTGGTTCTTAACATCACAGTCAGCTTCCATCATCAGCTCCTGCTATCAGCCTCCAGCCTCTTAGTTCCTGCTATTTGATCACTTCTGTAGCTCAAAGACTTTGATAACAGACTCAGACGGTGTTGAAAGTGGACAAACGTCAGTCTGGTATGTTTTGTGGTTGGATAAGCTGAGGTTAATGTTTATGAGAGGACTGGATGATGTTTGCTTGGGTTGGAGTGGGATTGAACCGTCTAAGATCTATACGCTCAGTATTGTCAGCATGCTGATATGCTGTTGTGATCATGTTTTGTGTAGCAGCAGTCCTGCAAAGTTCAATATTAGTTCACAGTGAGTCCTTTTTGTTGATTTAGAGAGCCAACTGCTATCTAGATTCAAGAACTGGTGAAATCAAAGCTACTGTCTCCTTAAAAGACATGATGCAGACTCACTAACACTTAGCATTTCTTTCAGCTGCACAACGCCTGCAAACGTTTCAATACCGGAAGAATTGGGGGTGTACAGATGAAAACTCCTGTTGTTCCTCTGTGTGTGTGCGCATGTACTGTATGAAGAAAATATAAAAAAAAAGAAAATGCAAGTTAGCTCAAAGTTAACAAATATTTTTTTGGGGTATGTTTGCCTAGAGGCTGGAACAAGGCAGTTGTCAAATTTAATAACAAATAAATATAAATATTTAAATAAAAATATATAATAAATACAAAAATGAAAATACATAAATTGTTTTGTCAATTACCCTACCTTATTTAAATCTTAAACAATACTCAATATATGTAATTATTTTATATATTTTTGTTATTTAATACTGTATGTGTGTGTATATATATATATATATATATATATATACACACACACACACACACACACACACACATATATTTATTTAATAAATGTATATACACAATTTTTTTTTACCTATTTTAGCAAAAAAATTATTACAAATCCAAAATAATCGATTTGAATCAAACTGAATCATGTTGAATTATTTAGTAAGAATTCACAATCAAATCTTTGCCAGAGCAGCTATTTACATACCTAATGGGAAATATATTTAGTCTCCTCTCATAAGTGAAATATGTCATTTTTACAGATCATCTGGCGGTTTGCCTTACCAGATGCTGGAGGGTCATTCAGCAACTCCTAAAGACATTTGGGAATATGAGGGAGGCCATCATTTCTCAGAACTGGACTGAGACACATGTTAAACACATCCTCTCTCCCCTTCCTCAGCAGATGAGTGAGGATTTGCTGAAAAGCTTGATAACTGAACCTGTGATGCATTACTATCAGCTACACCAGAAAGGAAGAATCAGATGGAATTCAGTGTAATCATAGTATCTGAACGTGTGTGTGTGTGTGTCCTCGCACTTACCTCTGATGTAACTGTGTCAAGTGTGTGTGGGGTGATGTAAATGCATAGATCCTTTATATTGTCTCTTTTAGTAGTTTTTGCATCGGAATATCAGTCTCTTTTGCTTTGTATAATTTGAAATTCAAGTTAATAGTAATCTGACGACAATGTTAAAATATATTTAATTTTGACTTTAAGACTAATTCTTTTGAAAAAGTGAACTTTAATAATTGTAAAAGCATCAAAATCACATCATTTAGCTCGATCCCATCTAAACACGTTCGTATTGCTCTTTTAATCATAATATTCTTCCGTCCGTCTGCACAAACTAATATCAGCAGTCTCAAACTCCACAGAAGTATGAGCTAATAGCATTTGTTCTGCTTAAACTTTGAATTTTGTATGAGTTGTACAATGTACAGTGAAACTAAAGACAAACTAAAATACTTTCAGCTAAGGCAGACCAATCACAATTCAGTATGTAAATATTATGTTGACATCACTGCTTCCTGTTACATTTTGAATGCTGAATATTGTAACACTTTTCAAACTTTTATCTTAATGTACTTCATCATAATTCAGTGAATGCTTCTAAGACATCATCACTGTCGGTTGTATTTTGAAGGTGTAAACAGTTCCTATATGTTATCCAGTACGTTTAAGTGATACACTGATTTTAAGATTTAAAGGGATAGTCCACCAAAAAAATGAAAATTCTGTCTTCATTTACTCATGTTGTTCCAAACCTGCATGACTTCTTTGCTCTGGTGGAACACAAACGAAGAAATGCCGAAGAATGTCAGTAACAGTTTCTGTTCCCATTGTATGGACAAACCCCCCCGCCCTGTTTGGCTATCAACATTCCTCAAAATATCTTCTTTTGTGTTCAGCAGAAGACAGAACTGATTTGGAACGTGATGATGATGAGTAAATTTTGACAGAAATTTGGGTGGACTGTCCCTTTAAGATTTGAAAGTAATACACTGTAAACATTTTAATCTTTTAAAAATGCACTTCATGTGGTAACATTCAAATTAATTCATTTAATTCAAACTCAAAGTCTAAAATACTACATTAGGTTACACTAACAAGTCATTTTTACGGGTCAGATTAGAAATAGTTCCTTAAGTATTCACTTTTTACACTAAAATCTTGAATTAGCATATTAAGCATATTTAATATCTAAGCTTACTTTATCAATATCAACCTTAAAATTATGTACAAAACAAGTTTACACCAAGCATTTGGAGCTTAATTAATGATAAAAACTGTGGAAAGAACAAAAAAAGAAAAAGTAAATATATGGGATTTGAAGACTGCCCAGCAGTCTGTTTGAGTGTAAAGGTGTGAGTGTGTGTGTGTGTGTGTGTTGGAGCTCACAGTCCGTGTGTGTATCTGTGGCGTGGAGGGCTGTGTTGGGGTGAAATGGCATTGATGTGATGTCCTACACGTCTCTCCGCAGTCTTCAGGCGCTCTTGCAGCTCCTGGCGCTCCCGTTCCGCACGCCGGGACACTTTTCGGGCCTTCCTCAGAGAATGCCTCAGTTTCCCCACTCGTTCTTTTAACTGTTCGTTCTTCCTCTCCAGCTCGGCCACGCGCTCCTCAAGCTGTCCAACCCGCTCCTCCTCCTCAAACAACACCTTCTGCACTGAGGAACACAGCAGCTGAAAGATAAAACGACAGACGGTTACTCGAGTGCAGAGAGCTGTGCATGTATTGACAACCTGACCCTGTGGAATGAAGGTCAGCATACAACATGACATAATTTCCAGCCTCCGTCAGCCTTATTACTTCCTGCTGAGCACTGCCTTTCCTCTCTGGGCCCCTACACATGCCAGTGTGTGTGTGATGGAGGCAGTTCAAAAGTGACCCGCTGTCATGCCCACAGTAGACACAAGCCGAGGCATGCTGTGTGTGTGTGTGCACATGTGGAGAGTGTGTGATTACATGGCCGTGTCTGTGTGTATTTGAGCAACGGGAGGCCGTATGTTCTCCCTGAACAGCGGAAAGGTCTAAATCCCTATTGTAAAAGGCCAAAGAGTGTCACATGATTTTAAAGGTCACCACATGAGCTAATTGAACAAAAATTTAAGCACAGATGACATGAAAACGAATGGCCACGAAGGCCAAACAGCGCCTGCTCTGCTTTTAGACCCAAACTAGACCCAGATGAGTGTTTATGAGAAAAGAAAATTAGATAATAAAAGAAAGACTGAAGAAGAGAGTTTGGGTAGAATGATAGACCGATAGATAGATAGGTTTTGGCCATGCTCTTCAGAATCCAACATGATATTAGCTGAAAATACATTATGCATTGAGCGTTTGACTGTGTAGAGTTTAATAAAGCATAATGGATGTTTAAGATGGATTATACAAGAAGCAGGGGGTGACATAACTAACAGACACGGTGCCAGCTACAGTCACAAGAGCACAAAGTCCCTCAGGCAGCCTCAAACAATCCTTTTCCCACAGGAAAGCTCCTGTGTAAAACAGCTCTCATTATCTCTCTGAGGTTCCCGGGCCTGATAATCACCCCCACCTGTTCCTGCAGCACACACACCATCATTATCTTTATCTTCTCTCTCTGCATCTGTCTGTCTCTCTGTGCAGATGTGATTAGTGAAGTGTCCCGGTGTTTCTTTTTTGATTTGTGATACTTGAATGAATGTAACAGTATTTTAAAGAAATGTTCAGGGTTCAGAAAAGATGCTGTTAATAGAGCTTAAATGGTTTCGAATCTGAATATCCCTCATTTGCATCTAGACAGACCGACTGTCACATCTGTTTAGCTTAGTGGACACCTGTTAGAGGAACCCTGCACCTCCTCAGGTCACTGGCTTTAACCTAGACATGTATAGACGCACACAACAACACTTCTGACAGCTTTTGATGCATAAACATTTTCTATAATTGATTTCAATACCTTAAATTGTGAACACATTTTTTCCTTAATTGCATTAACACTTCCATTCAAAAATTTGGGGTCAGTAAGATTTTATTTAAGCACGAAAGCATTAAATTGATCAGACTTTGACATTGTTGTTAAAGTCTTGTGACACTAAAGACTTGAGTCATGGCTGCTAAAAATTCAGCTTTGCCATAACAGGAATACATTTTAAAATATATTAAAATAGAAAACTCTTATTTTACTGTATTACAATATTACTGCTTTTACTGTATTTTGGTTGGCATAAGAGACTGGGAATTTAAAAATAAGATTGTACGCCGTGTACAATCAAGATAAGATCTGACTTATACAATATAATACTTAAAAAAGTATCTGGACATTCAAATCACTCTGTATGAACGTAACTATGTTAGATAACAAAATATCAAACCATGTTTCATCTACAAAAAAGAAAGAAAGAAAGAATGAAAACTTTTCTTTGCAACTTTTACTAATATTTTTTTATGCAACTGGTCTCAAGTTAATTTTAGTTAGTGGATGAAGGCAGTTTCCTTCAAATTTGACAACCTGAAAGTATCCAGATAATTTTTGTCTTCATTTTGAACAGTATATCTATTGTTTTTATCATTTAAAACCTGAAAAAAAATATTTCCATTTTACTTTTTTTTCTGAAAGAAATAGAATTTGCTTTGATATTTTTTATTTTCTACTGCAATGAAATTCATGCATTGTGGCCAAATGCTCTTTTGTTTGACTGTATACGTTTGTCTGGAAGGAAAGGGAGATTCCCACTGGTTCACTCCCTGAAGATTTCTCTGTTGGTATATTACGCTCAATAAATCTGAAACAGTGTCATCCCAGCTGATAACTGTTTTCGGTTAGTTGAAGTGGCTATTAGTCTGTATGTTCAGGCATCTCATTGTGTTTGTCTTCAAATAAACCCCTCCCCTCTGACAGTAGACTGCAGTCCGACTAATGAGCGCTTTTGTGTTTGAATGTACAGCAGGTAAATTTCATCAAGGCAAATATATCTGACTCCACTTGATACTATGTGTGTGTGTGTGCTACATCCTCCAAAACCCCTGCCATAACCTCTGAGGACCCCTGACATTCCTCCCATTCTGCCTTGAACCGTCCACATCAAACGCATGATTTTCTGGAAGGAAAGGGAGATTCCCGCTGGTTCACTCCCTGAAGTTTTCTCTGTTGGTATATTACGCTCAATAAATCTGAAACAGTGTCATCCCAGCTGATAACTGTTTTCGGTTAGTTGAAGTGGCTATTAGTCTGTATGTTCAGGCATCTCATTGTGTTTGTCTTCAAATAAACCCCTCCCCTCTGACAGTAGACTGCAGTCCGACTAATGAGCGCTTTTGTGTTTGAATGTACAGCAGGTAAATTTCATCAAGGCAAATATATCTGACTCCACTTGATACTATGTGTGTGTGTGTGCTACATCCTCCAAAACCCCTGCCATAACCTCTGAGGACCCCTGACATTCCTCCCATTCTGCCTTGAACCGTCCACATCAAACGCATGATTTATTTTCCTTTCAAAACCCACCAGTTTCCCCGAGAGGATGTCCACATGTCCAGCTGACGTCTCCCTCACTCTTTCTATCTCAGCTTTATTTTCGGTGGCAGATGTGTGTGTTTAGGTGAGACAGACTATCCGTGAGTGTGTGTGTAAGGTAGAGCAGCTCTAGCTGGGAGGTCTTTAATCTGGCCTCTATCGAGCCGAATGAACTCTCTTGAATTACCTCAGCCTCCTACCGTGATGAACAGTCACAGTCATCAATACAAAGACCACCAAAGAAAGGGAATTGTGTGTCTAAGTGTGTGCTGTATGAAGGAGCTCCGTTTACCCATGAGAACCTGAACATGGTACTTTGGTATTATTCTCACTACCTGTGTTACTCACACCTTTTTAGCCACGGCCAATCAGATTCCTCGGTTCCTTAATGCAGCTTCAGTTGTGTTTTCTCCAGACGCTAGTGCAGAACTAGTGGAATGGAAATTGCCTGCTGTTTTACTGTTAAACACAGGTAAAAAATAATGCAGTTGTGCATGCAGACACTCCTGTCTTCATAAAAAGCCATTTACGAGACTCATGAATTTACAACTGAGCCGTTTCAAAACACTGAACACTCTCATAACGTCTGCCTGTAACGATGCAAAACAAGCTTGCTCAAACACGTATACATACTGATGTTCACCTTTCATGGATTTATGCCTTTCAATTATCTTGTCTTGACAAGATACATCGTTTTCATTTATGTCTGCCACTCTATAGTGCATATTGAGCCCATCTGTGTGTGTTTATTGGTGTCGTACCCTGCTGTCTTCCTGGCTCTCCCAATCACTATTAAAGTTGTGTATCGTCTGTCCACCAGTGCAGTTTGAGAACTGGAAGAGGCTGGAAAACAGTCGTCTGTTCTCCAGCGTGTCAGGGAATATGGCATCCTGGAAGTTAACTCCATGAGGGAGGATGTTGTAGTTTTCATCCATCCTGTAAGAGATATGCACATGTTTGTTCGCATATACTTGTGAGGATGTCTTATTGACTTGATTACTTAAAGGCACAATATGTAAGATTATTATAAGAGTATTAAAATATTCAAAAACCACTAGAACAGTGTTATATATTTTGCTGACTTGTGTACTTACACTATCCCAAATGTTTCGAAGAATGTTTAAATCCATTTTAACTAGTGACACGGACCGTGTCTATAGCGTCATTCTGTCACCTGCCAATGCCGTCATAACCCCTCGATTTCCGGTTTTGTAGAAAACATGGAAACACCAAAGATGCTTTAATATGTTGTGCGTTTTAATAGACTGGTGATGACCACACAGAGTAGCATTATAACAGAACTTTCAAAGTATCTAGTATGATAAAACAGCGCTGCTTTTTTCCCCCACATACGCACGACCGGAAGGAGCGGAAGCGGTCGACTGTGGCATAATAAAAGCTCCGCTGCTTTCGAGCAGAAATATATATAGTTCTGCTCATAAGTTTAATGTTAACAATTTTAAGGGGAGACACTGCAGGCAAAAACACTGTTTTTTCAAGCACCTGTCAAATTTGAGATTTTGGGCTTTTTGGGTTTTTCATTAAGTGCTTTTTCAGACTAGTGGAAAGAAAACATCCAAAAGACACTGTTAAGTGTTTCTTTTATAGCACTTTATCTATTTGTGTCAATAGATTTCAATTACAATGCATATTTTTAAAGGCCGTTTTCTCAAAATTATTTTTTCTCCTACACTGAGCCATAAATCTCCACTTCAGTAGCACTTACACACACCAAACTTTACATTATTGTCTATATCCTGAAGGTTTTTACAGAGGGATTTGTTCATATATAATTTGCTTGATTATATACAACATTTTATTCTCCCCAAAATTGTGAAAATATAGCGTTTTCTGTCCGTTCTAAGCATTTTCTGAATTATGGAGTGACAAAAATGAGATACCCAAAATTCCCTCTGTAAAAACTTTGGACTCTAATATGTCAAAAAAATTAAACAAGAATTTTGAAACTGACAAAATCCAGTGTTTAGATTTTTGTACTAGAAATGTATGCAAATTAGCGCATATTTCATTAAATAATGACTTATTTGCATATTTAAACCTAACATTTTAGAAAACTTGTAATACAAATTTTTTTTGCAATTATCAATGTAATCAATCAGCTGGGTAAGTAAGGCAATAACTATTATTATTATTATATAATAGTTAAACCACTAGAACAGTGTTATATATTTAGCTGACTTGTGTACTTACACTATCCCAAATGTTTCGAAGAATGTTTAAATCCATTTTAACTAGTGACACGGACCGTGTCTATAGCGTCATTCTGTCACCTGCCAATGCCGTCATAACCCCTCGATTTCCGGTTTTGTAGAAAACATGGAAACACCAAAGATGCTTTAATATGTTGTGCGTTTTAATAGACCGGTGATGACCACACAGAGTAGCATTATAACAGAACTTTCAAAGTATCTAGTATGATAAAACAGCGCTGCTTTTTTCCCCCACAT
Organism: Sinocyclocheilus grahami; assembly: GCF_001515645.1. NCBI lineage: Eukaryota > Metazoa > Chordata > Actinopteri > Cypriniformes > Cyprinidae > Sinocyclocheilus > Sinocyclocheilus grahami. The sequence goes on from NW_015505212.1 coordinate 2,416,313, forward strand.
ACGCACGACCGGAAGGAGCGGAAGCGGTCGACTGTGGCATAATAAAAGCTCCGCTGCTTTCGAGCCGTGTGTCACGCTCGATCAGTGGCCTCGTTTCGCTTCGATGGCTTTCAGCCTCACCCTGCTTCATTCTACTACGTTAATAAATCATTAGCTCATCCATGAACATGATTTCTGCCCGAGTCCCGTCGGATTGCATCGGCTGTGGGGATGAAGAAGACAACTCCCATGATTCCACACTCAGTCACAGCGTCATCAAACTACGCCTTTGTCTCTTTGTTTATTTTGAATACGCGCCCTCTGGCGAAAATGACATATTGTGCCTTTAAATTTAATTCAAATAAATATATATATACATATGTATATATATAAAAAAATCTAAATTAATTTAAATACTAAAACAAACTGAAAATAAAAATGTCCAACTGTTGCTTTATTAATGAGCATCAGTTCTTGAAAATAAATAGGCATGCATTGTTTGAGTCTTCAGTTTTTTTTAAAGATAGGTAAAAGAGGCAACTCATTCCCTACATTAATTTTAATGTTTTAAATTAATCTTATAAATCAAAAGTCAATTTAGCAGTCAATTTCAAGTCAGAAATCTAAAAATAACAATAATAATAATAATTTGTGGTTCAGTATGTGAGTAGAATGATTTAATAAAACCACCCCGATTCTTACGTAGAATCTGTTCGAGTCATTTGTTTGGGAATCGTACAACATTGGTCCTGCTGTATGTTTCTGTTTAACTAAAAAGAACCGGCTCATAAGAGTCTTAAAGTCCCCCTGTAGTCAAATATTTTATCCCTTAAAACTTATCTTTGATCACCAAAATGACATATTTAAATGTTTTTTCTTGTGAAAATAATTTTCTCATGCCTTAAAATAGCTTGAATGTAACTCAACACCCTTGCCTCATTTACTATACGCTGATCTATGAATATGCAAAT
>NW_015505212.1:2417272-2421972 GCF_001515645.1 Sinocyclocheilus grahami
GGAATTGTGTGTCTAAGTGTGTGCTGTATGAAGGAGCTCCGTTTACCCATGAGAACCTGAACATGGTACTTTGGTATTATTCTCACTACCTGTGTTACTCACACCTTTTTAGCCACGGCCAATCAGATTCCTCGGTTCCTTAATGCAGCTTCAGTTGTGTTTTCTCCAGACGCTAGTGCAGAACTAGTGGAATGGAAATTGCCTGCTGTTTTACTGTTAAACACAGGTAAAAAATAATGCAGTTGTGCATGCAGACACTCCTGTCTTCATAAAAAGCCATTTACGAGACTCATGAATTTACAACTGAGCCGTTTCAAAACACTGAACACTCTCATAACGTCTGCCTGTAACGATGCAAAACAAGCTTGCTCAAACACGTATACATACTGATGTTCACCTTTCGTGGATTTATGCCTTTCAATTATCTTGTCTTGACAAGATACATCGTTTTCATTTATGTCTGCCACTCTATAGTGCATATTGAGCCCATCTGTGTGTGTTTATTGGTGTCGTACCCTGCTGTCTTCCTGGCTCTCCCAATCACTATTAAAGTTGTGTATCGTCTGTCCACCAGTGCAGTTTGAGAACTGGAAGAGGCTGGAAAACAGTCGTCTGTTCTCCAGCGTGTCAGGGAATATGGCATCCTGGAAGTTAACTCCATGAGGGAGGATGTTGTAGTTTTCATCCATCCTGTAAGAGATATGCACATGTTTGTTCGCATATACTTGTGAGGATGTCTTATTGACTTGATTACTTAAAGGCACAATATGTAAGATTATTATAAGAGTATTAAAATATTCAAAAACCACTAGAACAGTGTTATATATTTTGCTGACTTGTGTACTTACACTATCCCAAATGTTTCGAAGAATGTTTAAATCCATTTTAACTAGTGACACGGACCGTGTCTATAGCGTCATTCTGTCACCTGCCAATGCCGTCATAACCCCTCGATTTCCGGTTTTGTAGAAAACATGGAAACACCAAAGATGCTTTAATATGTTGTGCGTTTTAATAGACCGGTGATGACCACACAGAGTAGCATTATAACAGAACTTTCAAAGTATCTAGTATGATAAAACAGCGCTGCTTTTTTCCCCCACATACGCACGACCGGAAGGAGCGGAAGCGGTCGACTGTGGCATAATAAAAGCTCCGCTGCTTTCGAGCTGTGTGTCACACTCGATCAGTGGCCTCGTTTCGCTTCGATGGCTTTCAGCCTCACCCTGCTTCATTCTACTACGTTAATAAATCATTAGCTCATCCATGAACATGATTTCTGCCCGAGTCCCGTCGGATTGCATCGGCTGTGGGGATGAAGAAGACAACTCCCATGATTCCACACTCAGTCACAGCGTCATCAAACTACGCCTTTGTCTCTTTGTTTATTTTGAATACGCGCCCTCTGGCGAAAATGACATATTGTGCCTTTAAATTTAATTCAAATAAATATATATATACATATGTATATATATAAAAAAATCTAAATTAATTTAAATACTAAAACAAACTGAAAATAAAAATGTCCAACTGTTGCTTTATTAATGAGCATCAGTTCTTGAAAATAAATAGGCATGCATTGTTTGAGTCTTCAGTTTTTTTTAAAGATAGGTAAAAGAGGCAACTCATTCCCTACATTAATTTTAATGTTTTAAATTAATCTTATAAATCAAAAGTCAATTTAGCAGTCAATTTCAAGTCAGAAATCTAAAAATAACAATAATAATAATAATTTGTGGTTCAGTATGTGAGTAGAATGATTTAATAAAACCACCCCGATTCTTACGTAGAATCTGTTCGAGTCATTTGTTTGGGAATCGTACAACATTGGTCCTGCTGTATGTTTCTGTTTAACTAAAAAGAACCGGCTCATAAGAGTCTTAAAGTCCCCCTGTAGTCAAATATTTTATCCCTTAAAACTTATCTTTGATCACCAAAATGACATATTTAAATGTTTTTTCTTGTGAAAATAATTTTCTCATGCCTTAAAATAGCTTGAATGTAACTCTACGCCCTTGTCTCATTTACTATACGCTGATCTATGAATATGCAAATGAGCCCCGCCTCCACTCAGTCACACCAGCCAGCGCCTCCTGATTCACTGAACTGTAGTAACCGCAAAACAATGGCATACACAGAAAATGACTGATAAAACTATGTTTTTACTGGACAACTACAGTGAATACTGTAACATTCGTTAAAGTTACTTACTTGATGATGTTGTGTCCTAAAATGCCTTGAAGACTCGAATGCAGCCGTTTGTGATTGTTAATTCGCGCCCGCGAGCATACATCCGCGTGTGAAGTGCAGACGCCGATGCGGGAGAGGTGCGTCTGACTCCGGGCTACTTTTACACTGTTGCCGCGGGTTATAATGCAAGTTAGGGGTTCTAAATTCACATTAAACCACAGCTTCATGGGTTTTTTGCTCTGATTTATTTTTGGTTTTGTGCTGGTATTGGTATATTTTGCATGCTAGTGAAAGGAATCGATCCCTTGACGTGATTGGTTATTGGTTTGTGACGTAGCAAACCTAGGGCTGTTTCAAACCGTATTTCTGTGACTGCCTTTGGGAAACTACAGTTTTAAGGAGAAAATACACAGCAATGGTGTTAATAGATTGGCACATGGTTTGTCTAAAAGCATATTAAAAACACCACATAGACAAATAAACAACATAAAAAACTTGATTTACACTACAGGGGGACTTTAAGATTTCAGGAATTGGACTACACTGGTTGCACTGAATGTTTTCTTGAACTAAAAAAAGCCTGTTCATAAGAGTCTTTCGTTTGGAATCGGACTACACTGGTCGCGTTGTGTTATTTCTGACTCACTAAAAGAACCGGCTCTTTGTCCTACGTTTGGGAATCGGACTACACCGGTCGCACTGAATGCACTGAAAGCGGATTACACCGGTCGCACTGAATGCACTGAAAGCGGATTACACCGGTCGCACTGAATGCATTGAAAGCGGAATACACCGGTCACACTGAATGCACTGAAACCGGATAACACCGGTCGCACTGAATGCACTGAAAGCGGATTACACCGGTCACATTGAATGCACTGAAACCGGATTACACCGGTCGCACTGAATGCACTGAAACCGGATAACACCAGTCGCACTGAATGCACTGAAAGCGGATTACACCGGTTGCACTGAATGCACTGAAAGCGGATTACACCGGTCACATTGAATGCACTGAAACCGGATAACACCGGTCGCACTGAATGCACTGAAAGCGGATTACACCGGTCACATTGAATGCACTGAAACCGGATAACACCGGTCGCACTGAATGCACTGAAACCGGATTACACTGGTCGCACTGAATGCACTGAAACCGGATTACACTGGTCGCACTGAATGCACTGAAACCGGATTACACTGGTCGCACTGAATGCACTGAAACCGGATTACACTGGTCGCACTGAATGCACTGAAACCGGATTACACTGGTCGCACTGAATGCACTGAAACCGGATTACACTGGTCGCACTGAATGCACTGAAACCGGATTACACTGGTCGCACTGAATGCACTGAAACCGGATTACACCGGTCGCACTGAATGCACTGAAACCGGATTACACCGGTCGCACTGAATGCACTGAAACCGGATTACACCGGTCGCACTGAATGCACTGAAAGCGGATTACACCGGTCACATTGAATGCACTGAAACCGGATTACACCGGTCGCACTGAATGCACTGAAACCGGATAACACCAGTCGCACTGAATGCACTGAAAGCGGATTACACCGGTTGCACTGAATGCACTGAAAGCGGATTACACCGGTCGCACTGAATGCATTGAAAGCGGAATACACCGGTCACACTGAATGCACTGAAACCGGATAACACCGGTCGCACTGAATGCACTGAAAGCGAATTACACCGGTCACATTGAATGCACTGAAAGCGGATTACACCGGTCACACTGAATGCACTGAAACCGGATACCACCGGTCGCACTGAATGCACTGAAACCGGATTACACTGGTCGCACTGAATGCACTGAAACCGGATTACACCGGTCGCACTGAATGCACTGAAACCGGATTACACTGGTCGCACTGAATGTGTTTATTTGCTAAAAACAACTGGCTCATAATAAGAGTCATTCGTTTTGGGAATAAGACTTCACCGGTTGCACTCAATGTTTTGATTCACTAAATGGTTCATAAGAGTCATTTAGTAGCGGTGCTGTACTGAATGTTAGTGCAAATAACAATGCCAAAATATTAATAATAAATTATTAGATTTCCCCCAATTAAAGGTCAGAATAAGAACTGGTTCTTGGTTTTTAAACAGAAGTGAACCCACCTGAGAAAGAATATGTAGGAGTTGTTTTCCATCACCGTGTGTGACTGACAGCTAAAGTACCCGAGTCCCGTGAGGTTGAGGCGAGAGCCCGCGGGCACCTCCAGCATGCTGCCCCACGCCTGGTCGCACAGCAGCTCCACCTCCGCCGCGTACAGCAGCGCGTCCTCCGCGCGCTCATGCTTCTGGTACGGCAGGTAATTGTAAAGGCTGGACGCGTACGGCTCCTCGTGGATGGCCAGCACCTTGGCGTACACAATAATCTCGGCGAGTTCAACTCGACAGCCCTCGCTCAGTGGTCGCCACTCGCTGGGCAGCTGACACGCAAACGCGAACCCGAAACCCAGCGTCAACAGAAGCGCAAGGTGCATGCT